>NC_053025.1:59481239-59563519 GCF_003073215.2 Triticum urartu | reverse complement strand
GTTGCCAGAGGGGGCGCCACCGTCCGGAGAGCAGGGCAGTCCGCACGGTAGATTTGATGGGGAGGAGGCCGATGATGACGAGCAGCATGTCGTCGGGGAGGCTGCTGATCAAGTCCAGGCTCGCCGGATGCGGTTTTGGCTTGAGCCGCCTCCGCTTGTTGGCTGCCTCACCGTCCATCTCAACTGGCAGCGACGCCAGTGTACACGTGTGCTGGTGTGTGTTGTGTGCTGGCCTGCTGGGTGTACGCGAGTGTGTCCTTCTATCCATGCCGCCGTGCACTGGTGAATTGTGCGCGAGTGCGTCCTTCACGCGGAAGAAGTGTGTCCTCAATGCGCCCTCAATTTACTAGCGTGCGGGGTGCTACCCCGAGTGGTTTCAACTTTGTTTACTTCACCGCGTGTCAGATGGGCCTCTAGTTTACTTATTTTCACCCACTGCCACATGGGCGAGCACACGAGGATAGAGAACACGAGCTGACAAGGCAGCATGTGGACTGGTTGACCGGTCAACTAAACAATATACGGAGCTATACGCTGACACAATGAGCGTATAATCCATCAGTATAGAGAGTTCGAGTGAGAGGGGAGGCCCATGAGAGATAGCAGAGAGAGAGAAAGAGCTACTCCCTCCGTTCGATAATGTAGTGCCAACATTTTTTAATTCAAACTTTTGAAACTTTGACCAAGTTTATAAGGAAATTACTTATATCTACAATACCAAAGATAAATGATAGTATGAAGTAAGTACATGTTGTGATGAATCTAATGATCATTCCAGATGTAAATGTTTTTCTCCACATACACCTGGTCAAACTTTTATGAGGTTTGACTTTTCAAAACATCCATATGCTTATGGACGTGAGAGAGTCCCTAACTAGAGAGAGAGAGAGAGAGTTAGTGAAAAAAGTGTGTGTGCGTGCATGAAAGAGACATGGACAACACACGATAAAAGTAGAGAAAAGGTGTGTGTGTCTTATGCAAACATATCACACATGCATCTTCGACAACAGAAGCAAGGTGAGGAGATAGTGTGTGGTTGTGTGCAACCGAGAGAGAAAGACCCCTAGCACGTGGCCAAGAGGGGTCTGACAAACAAGGGAGAGAGGTCGAGAGAGACGTATGGAGAAAATGCAGACATGGGGAGGAGAGAGTGTGTGTTTGTCGTCATAGAGAGATCCCCTGGAGATCATGATGGGACTACATGGGTGGGGAGATCGAGTGACAAGGTGTGTGCGCAATAGAAGATACCCCGAGAGATATCGAGATAGACGTATGGATGGAAGGAGACAATATGTGTGTTCCAGATGGCTAGTGAGAGATAATCATACTTAGGGGGGAGTGCGTGCGCCTATGATGGAGTGAGGGATTATGGTACTTAGGGGGTGTGTGTCACATAGAGAGAGAACGAGGGAGGAGAGTGTTGGATGGGTCTATATGTAGCGCGAGCGAGACATGTGTATGTGTGAACCAGGGAGATATAAAGTTTGAGAGAGATAGAGGAGCCCCGATAAGGCTGAGTGGTGCGTCAGATAGCTGAAAGGGGGAAAGAGATATTCCATCCGCTCGATAATGCAGTGCATGTAAATTTTTTAAAAGTCGAACTTTGGAAACTTTGATCAGGTTTACGCAAATGTTATTTATATCTACAATACCAAAGATACATCATACGAAACTACATCTCATGATGAATCTAATGGTATATGTTTGCCGTTCTAGATGTAAATGTTTTTTCTCCACGTACATGGTCCAACTTTGTGATGTTTGACTTTTCAATAAATCTATATGCTATGGACAGAAGAGAGTGCCTAAGTCGAGAGAGATCAAGTGCGTGTGTAGGAGAATGAGTGAGTGTGCAAAAAGAGTATGTGTGTGAAAGAGAAAGGGACAACAAACGATAAATTAGAGTCTGTGTGTGTGTTTTCGTTTCTTATGCAAACATATCATGCATGCATCTCCGAGATAGAAAAGCGAGGTGAGGAGATACACGAAGATATCTAGTGCGTGATTGTTTGCAACGGAGAGAAACACCCCTATAGCACATGTCCAATAGAGGTCAGGCCAACAAGGAACAAAGGTCGAGAGGGACACATGGAGAACATGGACGCGTGGGGAAGGAGAGAGGGCATGTTTGTGATAGAGAGATCCCCTCAAAATCGTGAGGGAACTATATGGGTGGGAGATCGAGGGAGGTGCGTGCGCGATAGAAAGATGCCCCGAGAGAAATCGAGATAGACTATGCACATGTTTGTGATGGAGACTATGATTATCTAGTCATACACATATAGGGGGGACTGTGTGTGCCTACATTTGAGTGAGAGACCATCATACTTGGCTAGGCATGAGATTGTGTGTGTGTGCGTGTGATATGGAGAGAGAGAACGAGGGAGAGAGATAGAGTTTTAGATGGGTCTATCAAGTGCGAGTGAGATATGCATGTGTATGTGTGACCCAGGTAGATGGAGAGTTTGAGAGAGAGAGGGAAGAGCTCCGAGACGACAGAGTGGTGCGTGAGAGGGTTACGGGCAACAAGCCAAGGAATTTGTGTGCGTACAATGAGTGCACCCAAGATATTTAGCTTGGACTAGAGAATCATACATGGTGTGCGAGGGAGACCTATAGATGGAGTATATATGCATGCGAACTAGAAAGACCCCCCCCCCCACACACACACACACAAAGAGAGAGAGACGGAGAGAGAGGGATATGGACCAAAAAGGTTTGTGTGTTGGATGCGTGCAGCAGAATTGAAGATTGTTGGCGAGAGAGAGAGAGATAGAGAGAGCAAGAGTCCGGAAGAGGGGGAGGTCGCGTTTTATGCATCAAAGACTGATATAAACCATGTTTCGATATATACTTGCATTCGAATATTTAAATTGGAGAACATGTTGTCTACAATCCACACATGAACGGAGATATGTGTATATCAAACAAGTTCATTAATTTGACTTTCAACATGTTCATGGAGTACTATAATACTGTACAACATGCTACTCGATTGAGGTGTTCAATTTTGGATTTAGTTCACTATTTTGACTTGGTGAACGAGCTATTTCATTGAGTCGAGATATTTCATTTTGGGTTTGATTCCCGTTTATGAGTGGGTCAACTATTTGTCATATAGTAAATCACTAGCAATGAGCATGTAAAAACACATTACTCCCGAGCATCATCTCTCCATCTAAAAAAGAAGTGGCAAGCTAATATTTCAAAATTTGATTCGAATCAACTTGGTAAGGTAGACGTGGATGCTCGTTCTCCCAAAATTTGAATGAACTGTTAAACACACTCTACTTGGTGGAATTCGCCCGAGCAAATAAATGGGAGACGTGAAATTACCAGCTTATGTGGGACACGCATCAATCGGCCTGTTGTACATCGAGGGTAGGTTTGTAACTTCATCCAAGCGTGCCTTCTCCTCGGCCGAAATAACATGTGCCGAATAATTCATAAACCATGGTCGGCAAAACGCCCTCTCCTCGCCCGAAATAGGTCGCTCCCACTATTTCAAAACACGCTCTCCTCGCCCAAAATTGCTCGCGCCCACTATATTTGAAAACACGCCCTCCTAGCCCGAAATCGCTCGCACCCACTATATTTCAAAACACCCCCTCCTCGCCTGAAATCGCTCGCGCCCACTATTTGGGAGAAGCAATGTTACTCTACTATCCCCGACCCTCAGTACACAGACCCAAGCAGAGAAGCCTAAAGGCAGGGGTAGAACTGTAACTCCCCCCCCCAAACACACCACACATTTCAGACAAATGCGTCCGTAAGACGTGGTTCCCCCTCCCAATTCCCCATTCATACCTCGTGGGCGCCAAATCACCTTCTCCCTGAAAGCTCCCTTCTCCCGAGCCGCGAAACCTCAGCCCCTCCTCCATGGCGCCTCCGACCGCACCAAATTCACAGCCGCCCTCCTCTCTAATCCCGGAGATGCTGCCCATTTGTCGTCGTGCACTGGGTCGTGTGCCTCTTACTCCGTGATGCCGGAGCTGCCTCGATGACGGCCGCGTGAACCGTACCGGAGCTGATTCACCCCCGCCGTGGTTCACACCACCGGAGTGGCTCCAACTTTGGACCCGTCCAAAGCCTCGGTGCTGCTTCCATGTAGTCGTCAACCATCGCGACATCTCTGCTTTCCTGCCGCCGGTAGCTACCGCAACCGCGCCGGTCTTACCGACTAGGCAGCTGGAGCTGCCTACTTCATCGGGCCGCCAAATAGGTCACACCCTCATCTCAAATCACTTTATTTAGGCGTCAGTTGTCTGAATTTTTATTCTGGGCCAATCGATTCCCAATGGGAAGCAGCACCCCTCGAGCCGACGGAGCTCCTAGGCTGCCTGTTGGCTGGTGTCTAACGTAAGGGTGCGGGGGTGCAAGTTCGCCGCGGAAGCAGCGCTTAGATGGCTATCTTAGAGTTGTGTGGGTTGAAGGTACTGCCGCCGCCGGATCTGGATGACGGCGAGTCTTTGTGGATTGGCCTGGGGGCGGCGCAACCATGGCAGTGCGGTGGGGCGGGGAGCGAGGTTTTGGTCGGGGCCACGGACGGCGGAGGCAGGCTGCTCTACCGGTGGTCGCTGGTTCTTCGGGGAAGATTCCGAACAGTATCAGCCGGGAGGCACAAGACGGCCATCAAGCCATCCGGCGTAGATCGGACAGTACCAAAATAAGATAAAATCGTGTGACCCCAATTTAGTCTTCAGTCAACAGACATGTGACCACTCTCGTACCTTGCTGTTGATCTCTTAGGGTATTTCTTCATATCAGAGAGATGTGTCGTTCTTAACATTATGCGTTTTCTGCATCTTCAGCGCCACCGTCTTCCGGCTCACCGCAGCTGCTCCAACAGGGGAAGCATACACCAGAAGGGAGCTATAGTCCCCGCTCAATAGTTCCCTGCATCGAATGCGCGTGCCCGACATGGACAGCCACAACAACTACAGGGCCATCGACAAGTCAGCACATGATGCTCACTCCTATGGATGGCGGCCAGATAGGTTGTACCCTCATCTTACTTGTGTGCAACATTTATGGCTTTGTTATTCATCTAAGCATGGAAAATATATTATCACATTTCACTGTATATTCATGCTGATCTCTTACGGGTCTTGTTCAGGAGTTAACGTTATTCCATAGTTCAACTAAGAGACTTGTTCTTTAGGTAATGCTATTCCATAGTTATCATCCATCAGCCAATGCTATCCCACAGGCTGTTGATTATAGTATTATACCACTTCTAGTATAACCTATGCCGTTCCTTAATACTTTTGTGTGCCATCTAGTTAATCTTGAGTACAAATGATACATATTCTGTATCTTTCATCTGTGTTCTCTCTTTAATTTTTGAGACCTATTGCTGCTAGTTAACCCCAGTCCTACTATTTATGTCGTCTCCTATAGACACTCATTACATAAATCTAACTACTAGTTTTCTTCCATGCATGTCAGATATAATTGCACACACTGATTTATCCACAAGAACCTCACGGAGCAATGTAACGGCCAACAAACTTGACTTCAATGATACCCAATATGATGGAACATGTAAAGGCAGTTCTTCACAAGACTTGCAGAAAGATGATGAATCCTATTCACCCCATAAGGTCCTTGCTATAATTTGGCCCTTGATATGGGTACAACATGCATATAATGTCCTGGAGTGCATCTACTCTGTTGCAATGCCTTGTGCTTAGCCTGCTGATCATGCATGTAAATATGGCATGCCTTCCTGTTTTTCAGTACCTATTCCATTCATGATAACATGTTTTCAAATTCAAATATTGTCATTCTACTCTATCGCGATGCCATATGCTTAGTTTGGACATCATGCTTCTCAATATCTTATGCATTGTTAGTCATCAGTATGTACTTCATCTGTCTACCATACCATGTTTTTTACATTGAAGTGTTGTTCTCGTGGTCTATTGCAATGCCATCTTAGTTTCCCAATCATACACGCATATGTTGCCTTAGTGTTTTTCTGTATGTATTCCGCTAGCATACAGTTTTGCATTCAAGTAGTTTTTTTTACACCGTTGTCCTGTCGTATCCCTAGCTCTTACATCATACTCCCTTCGTCCGGATTACATGTCACAGAAATGGATAAAACTGGATGTATCTAGAACTGAAATACGCCTAAACTCATCCATTTATTTCCAGATGGAGGGAATACATGTCAATATGTCATGCCTTTCTATTCTTCAGTACCCATTCCATCTCTGTTGTAGCATGTTTTATAATTGAAGCACCATCCGTCTATATAAGGCATGCAAGGGGAAGACGTCTATGTTAGAATCTGAAGGGTTACAAACCAGATCTTTGCAAAAGATCCAAACGCCAGGAGATAATAAACCAACTCCAGTTTTCATAGATACTGCTCCAGCACAGAGAAACCCAACTCCCACTGATAATAAGCAGATTCCAGTGGCCAGAGAACTAGTCCGCTCCAGTCCAGCAAAAATATGTCAACTCCATTCTAAGAAGCGTGTGCATATCCTCGCATCATGAAATTCTATAGCATTATGATCATATTTTCTACATGTTTCTTACACATCTCTCTCTTAGAAAATAAGGTTAAACGATAGAAGACTTTCTCCATTAGGATCGTATTCAAGGAAAATATCTTGCGGGAATTCTCTGTGCTCCAATGCTGATGTAAGTACCTGTTGTATATCACTATTTTTACATCAGTGTGTATTTTTTTAATCTGCATGAATCCAACCTTTATCTGATCTAAAATTAGTTGTAGCAAAATGTTAAAGGTGTCAATGTTGATTTTTGTAAGGAATACTGCCTGGTAGTTTTGCATACTGAGCTGCATGAGTGTACTATCTCATATCATGCACATTACTGAATTGTAGTGCTGCTCTGGTTGCCCATTCATTCATTTTGTCAATGTTGCTTTCGTATTACCTTACCTGGCTGATGATAGTTGTGCCATATTGTGTTAATTTGGTGTAGGCTAGTTGACCAAACATTCGTTGTGTTAATGTTGCTTTCCTATTATCTGACCTAGCCAATGATAGCAATGCTAGTCTGTTAATTTGGTGCAGGTTGCTGAAGATAAGAAGACAAACTCTGAAAATGGCAAGGCAACCCCATTGTTCCTTTCCAATAAATCTAGGCCAGGTAATATGGCAATAACTCATGATTAATCTGTTCGGTTCCCCTCCTAATTTATGTTACGATGTTGTGGTCGAGACACTCTCCACTATCAATAATACAAGCCTGCCAAAATCGCCATCTGAATCTGTTCAGTTTCCTCTGTCTCGAATGCAATGGAAAAAATGTATGTTTGTGAACCAATTAATGGCTGAAGCAATGATGGAAATGGTTGAGGAATCAGAGGTGCACATTCGTGCGCAACAACAACTAATCAATGTTTTCAGAGACGGTGTAGCAAAGCAGCAAGAACTTGCCCACATGCTTATGGGCGTCATCCGCGCTGAGGTTACAGATTGTGATGTTGTAGATCGTTAGGTTCTATTCATTTATTTGCACTGGCATCAATTTTTGATTGCCCAATGGATGTAATTTCCTGTAATATATGCTGGATGTGCAACGTTTTTCCCTGTATGTCGTACGTTTGCTTGATCGGTTTTAGTCATGTGCATAATTGCTCGTCATAATGGGCTCAAATTATCTAATTGGGCCTAAAGACATGTGCGAACTTTAGTGGGCCCATTAAGTTAATGGGCCGTTACCAGGCCGAAAGTTAATGGTCGGCCCTCTTACCTCCCGGGTCGTTAACAGGTCGACATCGAAGCGGGTGACAGGTGGGCCCATTTGATTTCACGGGCCGTTAACAGGACGTTACTAAGGTCGGACTACATATGGCCCAACTATACTGTGGGCCTTTAGCAGGCCGAAAGAGACAGCGGGCTTGTACTGGACCATGAAGAGCATGGGCCGCTAAGAGGCCGAAAGTCAGGTCGTACAGTAAATGGCCCAATTGTGTTGTGGGCCTTTAGCAGGCCGAAAGAGAAACTAGGTTGGTATTGGACCATGAAGAGCATGGGCCGTTAAAAGGCCAAAACTCAGGTCTGACTACAAATGGCCCAACTCATTTATGGGCCATCAATAGGTTTAAAGACACACCGGGCCGGGAATTGGCCCAACACTTAAATGGGTTGCTAAAAGGCCAAAACTAAGGTCCGACTACAAATGGCCCAACTCATTTATGGGCCATCAACAGACTGAAAGACACACCGGGCCAGAAATTGGCCCAACACTTAAACGAGTCGCTAAAAGGCCGAAAGATGTACATCCTAAAAATTGGCCCATCCCTTGAATGGGTAGTTAACAGGCCGAAATCACATCCGACCAATATTGAGCCCAAATATATAGCGGGCTGTTAACGGGCTCGAACTGACGATGGGCTGCAATGGTGTCAAATCTTTAACGGGCCGAATTGGCACATCTCGTATGGGTCGTGGGCTTAAATGGACCAGACACAAGTAGGCCTTATATGGGCCAGCCTACTAATTTTTACTGGGCGGTCTTTTTCACCGGAATGGGCCACTGTTGGGCCGTGCCACGTGTCGACCTATCATAGGAGCCTCCTGTCCAATGAGTGGATGACATCTGTCCCAACGGTGAGTCAACACGTGTTTCCTACGCCCAATGAGAACTTTACACGTGGAAAATCCCCATTGGTCTGGGCTGTTAACGGGTTATCGGATCCGAAACCGGACCCGATAGCTTAACGGCGACCCGTTATGGTGGATGCCACGTGTCGGTCACCCTTGACGAAAGCACTTTCATGACGCATCATTTATCGTCATGGAAGTTGACACTTCTGTGATGATAATTTTGGTAATGTCATGGAACACTTCTACGACAGCACAGGTATGACTATCTTGATTATGTCATAAAATCGTCATGGATGTTGAAAGTGCGTTATATCGACTAGAGGGGGGGTGAATAGGCGATTTTTATGAAAGTCTTCAAAACGTGAAAGTTATGAAGACAAACGACCGAAATAAACCTATTACCCTGCAGTGGAAGGTAGACTACACTAGGCAAGCCATAGTCAAGTATTCAATAGAGTGAAAGCACAATGACTAAGAGCAGCAATGTAGTAAGGATCAAGGTAGGAAGATATTATGAAGCCAAACAGAACACGCAGTCACTCAGTGAAGATAAAAGATAGTGCAATCATACAATGTCTTCACAAGGAGTAACAGTATGTAAAGAGAAGGAAGGATGAAACCAGTGACTTGTTGAGACAATGATGTTGTTGGACCAGTTCCAGTTGCTGTGGACAACTGTACGTCTGGTTAGGGCGACTAGGTATTTAAACCTGAGGACACACAGTCCCGGACACCCAGTTCTGAACACGCAGCTCAGGACACCCAGTCCTCACCGTATTCCCCTTGAGCTAAGGTCGCACAGACCTCGCCCAATCACTCTGGTAAGTCTTCAAGGTATACTCCCAAACCTTCACAGGCTTCGTTCACCGGCGATCCACAATGTCTCTTGGATGCTCAGAACGCGACGCCTAACCGGCTGGAGGATGCACAGTCCTCAAGTGTAATAAGTCTTCAGATCACACAGACAAGAAGACTTAAGTGATGCCTAATTCTCTTTGGCTCTGGGTGGTTAGGGCTTTATCCTCACAAGGAATTCTCTCTCAAATGCTTCGAGGTGGGTTGCTCTCAAACGACAAAAGCCGTACACTAACTTTGAGCAGCCAACCGTTTATGGTTGTAGGGGGTGGGCTATTTATAGCCACAAGGCAACCCGACCTGATTTGTCCAAAATGACCCTGGGTCACTAAGGAACTGACACGTGTTCCAATGGTCATATTTCAAACTCACACGGCAACTTTACTTGGGCTGCAAGCAAAGCTGACTTGTCCGACTCTGGACAAGATTCTCTCTCATAGTCTTCACTCGAAGACATAGGTTTTGGTTAGGCATCACTTCAGTCATTCTGACTGGTTCTCTTGGACCCCACTTAACAGTACGGTGGTTCCTATGACTCAACAAAGAAGAAAAAGAACTATGAAAGATCTAAGTCTTCGAGCTCCATAGGCTTCATGTGATGTCTTCTCTTGTCATAGTCTTCAATGTGAATATCTTCATATACCACCTTTGACTTCAATGTCTTCATACATTTTTAGGGGTCATCTCTGGTAGGAAAACCGAATCAATGAGGGACTTCTACCTGTGTTATCCTGCAATTCTTACAAACACATTAGTCCCTCAACTAAGTTTGTTGTCAATACTCCAAAACCAACTAGGGGTGGCACTAGATGCACTTACAATCTCCCCCTTTTTGGTGATTGATGACAAACTAGTTGAAGTTTTCAACGGGGAATATAATATGTGAAATTGTAAAGGATAAGGAATTGTCTTCATAAGTTGCTAGGGCTCCCCCTGAAGATGTGCATATAAGTAATTTGCTTTTGGAATGCAAATGCACATGGCAGGTTGTGCTTGTGGAGATCCTCTTCAACTTATGATGACAATCCACTATGCATGTGAAGGTATGTGAAGATAATGATATGCATAATGGAAAATGGACGTCTGCAAAATGATCTAAGTGTGGAATTTATCGTCGCATCACAAGGTGGCAAATAAGTAGCAGACGACCATCGAGTTTTAAGTGTTACAACTCAAAGAACCAAATGTATCAAAACGAGAGTTGTAAACACGAAGCAAAATATAAAGCACCCGCCCATATGGACCCGCTTGAAGACTATCAAACTCGTATGCTTCTCCCTCTTTTGTCAGTAAGGACCAAAAAGGTTCGAAGACATAGAGAATCTACTCGTTCCCATGAAGAGTAGGTGATGCAGCAGGGTCGTCGGTGGTGTTTGGCGGTGCAGAAGAGCTTGGAGCAGTGTCGAAGCGTGCTGAAGGAGGCGGCGGTGAAGTAGCATCGTCGTCATCCTCAATCACTCTGGCATTTACAGTTGCAGCAGAGGAAGAGAACTCAGAGTCTTCAAGAGATGGAGTTCGTCTCAGCACTGCCCTTCGAGGAGGTGTGGAGTCAAACTTGAAGCGCTCAGTGAAGCCATCCTCTTGAAGATCATCTTCAGAACACATCAGTGTCAGCCCTTTCCATGTGCGTCGAGAAGTTTCATGGGCAACAAAAGCATTCTTGGTGGCAAGATTGCGAATGCGATTAACATCCACCAAGAGGCTTTGCATTTGACGCTTCAGCTAGTCATGATGCCTATCCTGTTTCTGATGAAGAGCCACAAGAAGCTCTTTGTCATTGAGAACACGAGTGCGCTTCTTGGGTCGTGGAGCAGTTGTACTGTCAGTGGCTTTAGTGAGAGCAGGATGCGGTGCACGTGTAGTGCCAGCCAAAGGATACACACGAGAGACTGCTTCAACTCCTTCAATGTTCTGAGAAAAACTCGGATGCTCTACATTCTGAAGACTTAGGGGTTCCTTGGCAGGCTCAGGATAGATGGCTTCAATCGACATATCCACATCAGGCAGAAAAATCCGATGATTGCGAGAAGATGGCTGATATGAGATAGTGGAGTGAAGTTTGATCAGTCGCATGACCCGTGGGGCGTAGAACTTCAAGCCAAACAGATCAGAGCCTGATGCAGCAAGTTGGCGAATGAAGAAGTCCTATGCATTGAAGCATTTTCCATGAAGAATATAGAAGACCAAAGTCTTCATTGCACCTTCAAGCTTGGCATGTGGAGAGTGCCCTTTGATGGGCCAGAGAGTTCGCCTTATGATGTGATAAATAGTCCTTGGCAGATACTCTAGGTCTTCAACAAAGAACTCTTTGGGATATGCAGCATCTTGGGGTAATGGCTTCATCATACTGAGCATCTGACTCATGTTAGGTTCAGGCTTCTGAAAGATGCTCTCCACAGCTTCACTATGAAGTTGACAGCCAGATTCATAGAGATCTCCGGGAGTGGGCAGACTAGTGAGCTCAATGATGTCAAAGGCTTTGGCTTCGTGATGAACGTTTCCTGTCATCCACTCCAGGACCCAAGTCTTCGGATCTCTGTTATACCCGCGGATGTGAAGTGTGGCATAGAATTGGAGCAGCAACTCTTCATTCCAATGCTCTTGGTCAGTGAAGAATGGCAGCAATCCAACTTCTTTGAAGCAATCCAGAGCTTCTTCCAGACAGGGCAGACCAGCTATAGCTTCAATGTCAAGATGCTTGTGGGGGAAGATGCGACCTTGATTGTATAGAATGCAGGAGTAATAGTTGCGCTGCGGATAGCTCCAGAACCGATCAGATGATATCCTTTCCCTTGAGTAGGGGTTCCTGGAGCTATTGAAGAATGTGTTGTCTGCTCTGAAGCCATTGATATTGAAGGATCCAGGTGCTGATGCAGGACCTGGGAACCTGGGAAATCTTGGGATTGGCTTCTGTACCTGAGGCCTGTGCTCAACATGATAGTCGAACTGGGGACCGGCAGCAGGTGCAGGAACAGAAGCAGTGGGATCAGTGGCTTCGCTGACTTCTGATGCTTTTGTTGGGGAGGGCTCCACATTAGCTTCAGCCATGACAGCGTCAGTGGCTTCATTGGTGGTGGTGGTGGCAGCCTCAAGATTTTCAACCTCCACTTGACGAGCTGGAGGGTCGGTCACAATCACGTTCTCCTCGAGAACCGCTTCTTGGTGGGACAGGGGAGTAGCAGCTTGTGGGACTTCTTTTTCATCGGCTGATGCAGCCGGAATGTCTTCAGCAGAGATTGGAGGCCTAGGTCCTTTGCGAAGCCTACGCAACGCAGGCGACGCCTGTGTAATTGGAGTTGGCTGGGCCTCAAAGTCTTCTTCCTCTTGTGGGCGATCAGCCCATGAAGCATCCTAAGCGATTGGCGTCAGAGGATGACCAATGCTGATGAGTTCACTGTTCTCGAGCTGAGGAAGGACTGCACCATCTTCTACATGGTCATGTTGACCAATGTCTTCAGCAGCGATGGGATCAGCTGCTGGAAAGTCTTCAGCTTCATGAGCCTCTGTGAAAGAAGGCTCATGGATTGTCAGTTGGCGTTCAGCGTCAGGACGAACCATGGAAATAGGTTCAACTATCAAAGGCTCTGTGGGAGCAGCCCGATCTTTCTTGGTCTTCCTCTTCTTCTTGGAGGGGGCAGTAGGAGAGGCTTCAGGATGTTTCCTCTTCCTGGCTTCAGCCTCAGCAGTCCTCGTCTTCTTGAGCTCTGAAGCGGTTGACCGGCTTTTTGGCTTCGAGCCAGTCATTCTAGTTGGGAAGACAATGGGATCTGCTTCCTGCCTTGGTGCGTCAGGTTCAGCCGTAGCGGGCTTCTTCATCTTCTTTGCTGCCATCCTGGGGTCGATGCCAGGATGCCCAAGGGCCTTGCGCTTCTCAACCTCATTGTAGGCCTGCACACATTTGTCAGCCAGAACCTTCATGCACTCACGAGAACCCTGAGCTTCTGCACGTTTCTTGAGAAAGGCTTCCTTGAGCTCGTGCAGCATAATCTTGAAGTTCTTCACCTCTTGCACGCTGAGCTTGGCCGTATGCTTCTTGAACTAAGCCTTTTCATAGTCAATATTCTGCTTCAGTTCAACAATGCGCTGGGCGATAGCTAACTCTGAAGCAATGGCGCCATGGAAGGCGACACTGAGGCCAATGGGTAGTTGCAGATCGTCGAAGCTGATGTTTGGCGTGTCAAACCATTCATCAATGAAGTTGTGGATGATTGTTACATCAAAGAGAGGCAGATCATTGAAGATTTCTGCTTCTTCTTTTCTCTTGATGAGTTGCTCAAGAGCGTCATCTACAAGATCTTCATCACTTGACAGATCAATGGCATCATTGCGCAGAATGGCAGCAGCTGTTAGTTCTTGGACGGTGTGTGGCAGAGGCATCTTGACCTTCTGGGGCTTGGAGATGCGTGACAAATCTTCAGACAGCACACTGTCTTCAGGAGGTGCAGTTGCCAGTGGCTTCGCCCGTGAGAGTTTTGGAGCAGAGGCAGGCTTTGAAGCTTTTGGCTGCTTCTTTGGCTTCGGTGCTGCAGGTGCTTCATCTGATTCAGCGTCATCTGCAGGCTCGTTCACGGCAGTCCCTTGAACCAAGATATGGGTGATGAGACCTTCAAGGTTGTAGAAAGGACCGACGACATTGGGTCCTGCATCACGTGTGCCGTCAGCCGTTGGAGCAGAAGGACCAGGGTTGAAGTCTAGTCCCAATGTCTTCTTGTTCTGCTTTGCTGAGTTCTGGGAAAACTGGAAGTTGCGCTTGAACAGAATGTCGTCATGACACCATAGCAGGGACGATGGGTCAGCATCCGCAGGTTGTGGTCCACGTACCATGTAGGGATAGAAGCATTGTTCAATGGCTTCATCTCTGGTCCTGGGTTGAAGATTTTTGTAGAGGATGTCTCCCCATGGTCGCTTGATGGCATTCTTTTCAGCATATTCCTTGGTCACAAATCTATACTTGAACCACTGTTCTGTCCAATAGCGTCGAATCCATTGGATTCGTGTCTTGCGCTGATTGTAATCCTCTTCAGGATCTGTCTTGTACAGCTCTGAGAGGTCATCAGGCAGATCTCTTGATGTTTCTCCTTGACGCTTTCTGCCACCCTTCCTTGCTCATTTTTCTGAAGCCATGAACCTTAATCTGAAAGGCTTCAATACGTTCAGAGGCTTCAAAGGTTTTCGCTTGCTGGACAAACAGGAACTGGCTTCGGGAGAATTTATGTGATGCTGTAAGAATTCTGCAAATGAATGCAGACTATGAGAACCAAGGGATTCTCCCACGGACATGTACCTATGACAGCATTAAGGTGCGAGGGAAGGGGAAGAGGTCATATGCATTCTCAGAAGATTTTGAAGATAAATCAGTTTAGAAGACATTGACCTCATCGTGCGAAGACATTCACTCATAGATAAGGAGTTGGTTCCAGATTTGTATGAATCCACAGATCAGTACAAGTGAGGAATCTAACTACTTTGTGAAGCATAAGTGAATATACTAGGCATGTTATGAGATGCCGTATGAAAGGGATCCAACTTGTGTGAATAGAAACTGCTTGTGGTAGAAAGTGATAAAGCTATAGGATCAAAGGGGGCCGTAAAAAGGAGGTTTTATTTACCACACGAAGAACTGCTAGACGAAGTGGAAGAGGAGGCCGAGCAGTTCGATCTTCCGTGCCCTAACTTGGCGACGGAGGACACCTACGGCGACGGCGGAGAGGACGATGTCCGCGGTCGGCGTGAAGACGGCGTCGGAGAGGTTGCGGCAGCGAAGCGCTTCGTCGCTGGTGTCGTCGAGTGCTAGCGGTGGCGCTAGGGTTCGTGCGAGAGTGGAAGAAGAGATAATGACTGTGGTGAGGCGTGTATTTATAGGTACAGGGGTGGCACTGCGTTATTACACAGGTGCCCCTGGCGATTCACATCTGATGGGCACGTGGCCGTCATGCAGCATATCGGGGGTTGTTCCACGTCCCATGCACGCCTGGATTGTCAGGTGGTCATTCCCACTTCTCCGGGTTTCAGGTGAAGGAATGAGCATTGAAAACGGACTTAATGGTTGTCTTTGTATCTTCTGCTGACAAGGACGCAGAGAAGACATTCGACAGTTTCAATAGAATGCATATGATTTGGAGAGATAGAGTTTGAGATAGAAAGCATAGAGAGGTTAGGGTCCGATCACATTCACTTAGTTCAAAAGATTCAACAAGAAGACATAGCTTTAAGTGAATGCTGTAGAGGACAGAACACTAGTATATGTATATATATATAATCAACATAGTGAAGATAATCATGAAGACATGTTGAGATTGAAGCCAAACCAAATGTGAAGACATAGCTAATGTAACACCATGAGTGAAGCACTTCAAACAGAAAGTTTGGTGGTGGCTTTACCCACCGTATAGGAAGTATTAGACCTAGACACGGCGCACAATTATCGTGGCGCTCCGAAGTCAAATTCCACATTAATGTATTCACACTTAGAATGTATGTCTTCATTGATTGAAGATATACTTTTCTTCATGTGTTGCACATCTAAGTCATCAATATGCATAAGTGTTAGGATGTGTGCCTAATCACAGGACATTTGAGGATTCCAAGATATTTAGCTCACACCGTAACTTGCAAAATCTCTTCTCATCCAAGGGCTTGGTGAAGATATCTGCCAATTGCTCTTCAGTGTTGACGTGTATGATATCAATATCTTCCTTCACAACATGATCTCTGAGAAAGTGATGACGAATTTCAATGTGCTTTGTCTTCGAGTGCTGAACTGGGTTGTTGGCAATCTTGATGGTGCTTTCGTTGTCGCAGTAGAGTGGCACTTGCTTCAGATGAATGCCATAGTCCTTGAGTGTTTGCTTCATCCACAGAAGCTGAGCGCAGCAAGATCCAGCAGCAATGTATTCAGCTTCAGCAGTGGAGAGAGATACACAGTTCTGCTTCTTTGAAGACCAACATACAAGTGATCGTCCCAGAAAATGACATGGGCCTGATGTAGACTTGCGATCCACCTTGTCACCAGCATAATCAGCATTCGAGAATCCAACCAGATCAAACTCTGAGCCCTTTGGATACCATAATCCTAGAGTTGGGGTGTGAGCCAAATATCGAAGAATTCGCTTCACAGCTAAGTGATGCGACTCCTTTGGTGCCGCTTGGAATCGAGCACACATGCAAACACTAAGCATAATATCTGGCCTAGATGCACATAGATAAAGTAAAGAACCAATCATGGAGCGGTATACCTTTTGATCGAACTCTTTACCATTGTCGTCGGGACCCAGATGATGTTTGGCTGGCATTGGCGTCGTGAAGCCTTTGCAGTCTTGCATACCAAACTTCTTCAGGCAATCTTTGAGATACTTCTCTTGAGATATGAAGATGCCGTTGCGTTGCTATCGTATTTGGAGACCGAGGAAGAACTTCAGCTCTCCCATCATGGACATCTAATATTGCTCTTGCATCATATATCCAAACTCTTCACTGTACTTCTGATTGGTGCAGCCGAAGATAATGTCATCCACATATATTTGGCACACAAATAGTTCACCATCATATGTCTTCGTGAAGAGAGTGGGGTCGAGGGAACCAGGTATGAAGCCTTTGCTCTTCAGGAAGTATTTGAGTGTGTCATACCAAGCCCGAGGGGCTTGTTTGAGGCCATACAGTGCCTTGTTGAGCTTGTATACCATGTCAGGATGTTTTGGATCTTCAAAGCCAGGCGGTTGTGCAACATACACTTCTTCTTCAATCTTGCCATTGAGAAAAGCACTCTTCACATCCATTTGATATAGAAGTATGTTATGATGATTTGCATAGGCCAGCAGTATGCGTATGGCTTCAAGTCGAGCCACAGGAGCAAATGTTTCATCGAAGTCAATGCCTTCCACTTGAGTATATCCTTGAGCAACGAGGCGAGCTTTGTTTCTGACAACTTGACCATGCTCATCTTGCTTGTTGCGGTATATCCATTTGGTGCCAATTATGTTGTGCTTCTGAGGATCAGGACGCTTAACCAGTTCCATACATTATTCAGCTCAAACTGTTGAAGCTCTTCTTGCATAGCTTGAATCCATTCAGGTTCCATGAAGGCTTCTTCAACTTTCTTGGGTTCTGTTATTGAGAAGAATGCGAAGTGCCCACAGAAATTTGCCAGCTGAGTCGCCCTTGAATGAGTAAGCGGACTAGGTGCATTGATGCTATCAATTATTCTCTCAATCTGCACTTCATTGGCAACACGAGGATGTACAGGGCGAAGATTTTTCTCTTGCTGATCATTGTCATTGTTAGTGGGATTGTCTTCAGACTGAGCATTGTCTTCAGGTTGATCAGGTGCGGAGATGATAAGTTCCTCTTCAGGTTGAGCTTCAGAGGGTATGATTTCTCCAGTTCCCATTAGCTTGATTGATTCGCTGGATGGAACTTCATCTAGCACATTTGGTAGGTGCTCTCTTTGTGAACCGTTAGTCTCATCAAATCGCACATCCACTGTTTCAACCACTTTATAGAGAAAGAGATTGAAGACTCTGTAGGAGTGCGAATCCTTTCCATATCCAAGCATAAAACCCTCATGTGCTTTTGGTGCAAATTTTGAAGTGTGATGTGGATCCTTGATCCAGCACCTGGCACCAAATACTCTGAAGTAACTGACATTTGGCTTCTTGCCAGTAAGGAGCTCATAAGATGTCTTGTTCAGAAGCTTGTGAAGATAAACACGATTGATTGTATGGCATGCAGTATCAATGGCTTCAGGCCAGTATGTTCTTGAATTCAGTGCCATTGTCACTTCTGATGTGCTTTATCTTGGCGCCATAATTGTTCATAGCTCGATTGGCGAAGCGTCTGAAGACATCCTGCACTTCAGTCTTGTATAGGATTATGTGCACCCAAGTATATCTAGAATAATCATCAACAATAACAAAGCCATAGAGGCAAGCAGTAGTAGTAAGAGTTGAGTAATGAGTGGGACCGAAAAGATCCATGTGGAGCAGTTCGAAGGGTCGAGTGGTTGTCATGATTGTCTTCGAGGGATGTTTGGCCCTCGTCATCTTCCCTGCTTCACAGGTACCGCATAAGTGATCTTTCTTGAACTTGAAGCCCTCGATGCCTATGACATGCTTATTCTTTGCAAGGGTGTGGAGGTTCCTCATGCCAGCATGCCCTAGCCTCCGATGCCATAGCCAGCATTCTGAAGCCTTTGCTAGAAGACATACGGCAAGCTGTGGTCCTGCCGAAAAATCTACCACGTACAAATCATCTTTCCGATACCCTTCAAACACTAGAGACTTGTCAGATTCCATTAGTACAAGGCAACGATATTTTCCAAATATTACGATCATGTTCAAATCGCAAAGCATTGAGACAGACATTAAGTTGAAGCCAAGGGATTCAACAAGCATGACTTTATCCATGTGTTGATCCTTTGAGATTGCAACTCTACCTAGACCCAATACCTTACTTTTACCAGTGTCAGCAAATGTGATGTGACTCTTGTCGGATGGACGTAAGGTTGAGTCCATAAGAAGGCTTCTTTTGCCAGTCATGTGGTTGGTACACCCACTATCAATAATCCATTCTGAAGACGCTGGTGTCGTACCCTACAGTGCAGTTAGGGGGATAGGCTTCACGAAGAGAATTGTGAAGCAAAAACATTTGACGAGCCAGTGGGTTATGAAAGCTTAGATCCAGATTAGGACTGATATGGAGAGTAGCAAGCGATTCAGGAACGAAGTACATAGTAAGACCATTCGGGCATTTGATCTTGCGCCCTACAAGATATTTAAGGTCCCCAGCAATAGCGTCAGATGAATTTTGGTTTTCTGCTGGAGACCTTTCCCTGCAAAAGAGAGTTAAGCTTTCTTAGCCACCCACATCTTCAAGGGTGGCTTAGAAGCAATAAGTCTAAGTGCAGCGTCTGAGAATTTTGGCTTTGGAGCCCTAGCAAAAAGTCTTGCAGGCGGACAATAGTACTCATAAGAATAAGCAGAATAGTTCTTGGTCTTATGAACATGGAGGTTTGATGAACCGTGCTCATATTCATAGGCCTGAGTATGGTTTCCCTGCAAAACATTTGCGTTAGTGCGACTCAGGTGAGTCCTCTGTCTGTATGAAGCCTTTGGACCGTATGAAGTCTGTGGTCTGAGGTTTGTCTTCTTCACGTGTGGTGTCATGATGACATTCACAGGAAGATTCTCCAGACACTTTTTTGGAACCCAGATCTTCTTCATAGGCGGTCCATTCCTGTAGTTAGTACCAATGTACCTGGCAAACACTTCACCATTTTGATTCTTAAACAGTTTATAGTTTGCATCAAAGGATTCATCAATGACAATGGGATTTGCACAAGAGAAGCCAGATAGATTGGATAGATCTGCTGAAGATTCCTTTGCAGCAACCCATGTGGTTTTGGGGTACTACTCAGGTTTCCAGTAAGAGCCATCAGCATTCATTTTCCTTACGAACCCAACACCCTCTTTCCTCGGGTTTCGGTTCAAGATCTGCTTTTTGAGGACATCACATAGTGGCTGATGCCCTTTAAGACTTTTGTACATCCCTGCTTCAAGCAATGTCTTCAACCTAGCATTCTCATCAGCAATAGCAGTGGAAACCTAAGCAGAGGGGTTAGTTCCCACATCAACAGTTGAAGATATTGCAACAGTAGCAGGAGTAGAACATTCAGCAATAGTAGCAGCATTATCACGCTCAATGCACTTAAGACATGGTGGTTCAAATCCTTCCTGAGAGGAACTGATCTGTTTGGAGCGAAGTGACTCATTTTCCTTTCGAAGATCTTCATGAGCCGCTCTCAATTTCTCAAGATCTTGCTTCCTTTGAAGATAATCATAGGAGCTTTTCATGAGTTGTTGAGAGTGTTTCATGACGACTTTCAAGTTCCTCATACTTAACGTGAAGATTTTTTATATCTTCAATTAAGGACTCAGAACGAGTCATTTCAGCGCCTAACAGATCATCGCTTTTGTCTAACAGTTTTTGAATATGTTCCATGGCTTTCTGTTGTTCAGTTGCAATTTTAGCAAGTGTTTTGTAGCTGGGTTTTGAACCACAATCAGAGTCATCGTCACTGGATGTTTGATAGTGAGTAGTGCGTGTGTTTACCTTGGCACCGCGTGCCATGAAGCAGTAGGTAGGAGCGGAGTAGTCCTTGTCATTTGCATCGGTGTCGGTGATGAGGTCATTGTCTTCAGTGTTGAAGATGGACTTGGCAACGTATGTTGTAGCCAGACTTGCGACGCCAGAATCGGACTCCTCCTCAGACTCCACCTCCACCTCCTCAGAAGCGGACTCCTCCTCTGAATCCATTTCCTTGCCAACAAATGCACGTGCCTTGCCAGATGAGCTCTTCTTGTGTGATGAAGACTTTGAAGAAGACTTGGAAGAGGACTTTGAGTATTTCTTCTTCTTCTTGTCGTCAGAGTCATATTCCTTGCTCTTCTTCTTCTTTTTGTTCTCATTGTCCCACTGCGGACACTCAGAGATGAAGTGGCCAGGTTTCTTGCACTTGTGACATGTTTTCTTCTTGTAGTCATGAGCAGAAGCTTCATCATTCCTTGAGCTTGATCGGGAAGACTTTCTGAAGCTTTTCTTCTTGGTGAATTTTTGGAACTTCTTGACAAGCATAGCAAGTTCCCTTCCAATGTCTTCAGGATCATCAGAACTGCCGTCAGATTCTTCTTCAGATGAGGAGACAGTTTTTGCCTTCAAGGCACGAGTTCGCCCATAGTTTGGACCGTAGATATCTCTTTTCTCAGAAAGCTGAAACTCATGTGTGTTGAGCCTCTCAAGTATGTCAGACTGGCATCTAAATACAGTGGTTATACGTCAGCTAGATCGTGAACATAGGCTGTCTCCCCTTGCATCACTTATATAGCGGAGGTGGCTGAGTGTGTATGATAAATACAGACAGTGTACAACGAGTATTGGTATGAAATATGGGTAATGAATTAACTAGAACAAGCATTAATGTATTACAAAACGATACCTACTCAAGTCGATCCTCCGCAGCAGGTCTTGACGATTTTCAATCTTTTGTGATTCAGTGGCGCCGAGAGAGTGTGACATGTTATGTGATGGAGTGTTTTCAGATTGAGTTTCAGCTAGATTACAATATTCAGTTGTTCTCCGATTCTGATGACATCTAATTTCTCACTTGCTCGCACTTTACGGCTGTGAAAGTGATACTGGTTTAGCTAAGATACGACAGACGAGTCGGTGCGTGAAAATCTATACTGCTAAACTGGTATGTAGCGGAATACTATCTATATTAGATACACGCCTGTGTGTGAAGCGACAATTATGCTGCGAAGTTGACCATGATTGGGTGAAGACTTAGATATGAGCCAGGCTATCTAGACAAAGTATGACACTGGATGTCTTCAAACACTCCACGACAGGACACACATTCAATGTTGATAACAATATATTGATCACGACTGGACCATATAGACAAATTGATATACTCTATGCTGAGTGGCTCCAGAGTTGACATTAGAAGTCCTCACTTAGTTGAACGTAGTTGAATGTTCTTCAATAGACTCAAATCAGCACTAGCTATGTATCGCCCAGCAGTAACTACTATCTCCAGCCTGGAAACGCCGATTTTAGTGCGACGTAGGAATGACATATCCCTTTGAATTTTATAAAAATATTTATCATGATGAGATAGAGGCGTTTATCTAGATAAGCTATCACAGAAATGGTGCACTGCAATTGCGCATCTATTATCTCCTTCCCAGTAGGGATAATTCAGTTTTCCCATGAAGACGGCACGCGCGGAGAGCTTATGATTAAGTCCATGCGGCACGTAGCTCGACAATCGGCATTAGCTATAACATCGTCTTCGTCAGCACTCCAACATCCAACGCCTCTCCTCCTAATCGTGGTTAAACCACACAGAATTTTTTACTCGACCGAAGCCTTTACAGAATCAATTGGCACTTGCTCGTGTATATTACACCTCATTTCTGCTTGCGATTACTTATGTGTGACTAAAGAGAGGGGGGGCCTGTATAACATGTATAGGGCGTACCTTTATTCAATTTGATTAAGTCTTCGAATCAATGTTAGAAGTCTAATTGAAGACATCACGTGAGGCACTATGCCTATTTATATGCGAGCGGGAAGGTTTACGTAGTTCCACTTAGTCAGCCGACATTGCTCGGCGCTTAGTAGTGTTATTCGTGGATTAATCAGGGTGCAATTATTATCTGCACAATGCATGGTGAAAAAACTACTAGTATTAATGTTAGTAGATGGAAAGCAGTGCGCTCAAATTAGATCGCACACTTAAAATTACCGTCGGACTGGGTTCGTAAACGATGTAATAAGGATCCACGACGATTAGTCTCAAAAGATTTAAAGGGTCCATAACGAAGCCATGCAAAGAAATCACAAAATGTTATCTTGATTGATAACTCCATATATTTCAGTCTATGTGAAATGGGACACAAAAAAGTAGAATTAAAGCAACGCCATAGAGTAGCTGCACATCGCTTCACCAATGATAATACCTAGAAGACGATAATGTAGAAGTAAGTAGAATATACTAATACATACCTCCAGCTTTGGTGTTCGCTGAGAATGAGCCATTGGACTGATATGTCTGGACCAGTTCCAGTTGCATGTGTGAATAGATAACTTATGGTGAAACTGAGCTCTAGTTACCTAAAGATAAGTTCGTGCTTAGTGAACTATGGAATAACGGTGTAGACTCAGTACTGAACTATAGACCGAAAGAGACCTATCTAGGACACTGACAATTTAATACAGTTGATCATTCCGTGAGACATAATATATTTTTCCCCCTAGTGTGTAGTTGAACACCAGTTAGAGTGAAAACACAAGTACCCTCCAATACCGAATGTTTCGCCTCACCTGTAGTGTGAGAGTACAGACTCCTATCTGAACGCATCTCCAATAGGATGTGTGAGCTCAGTGTTGCCTCTGGAGCCACTTATCACGATTGCTCCTATAGGTAATGTTTGTTTTCTTGATGCCATTCCGGTCGTGTGACGACTCCAAACCTATCACGCCAGCATTCGAGGCAGAGGAACTATTCTTTACGGACAGATATCTCGCGCTAACTTGCTGACTAGCTCTGTCCTCTTTTGTGATGCTCTGGGCAACCGCTCGCGACGTCAGCCGGCGATAACGCTCTCGCCGGATTCACAGTGCCTGGAAGTGTAATATGCGTAACTTACGAAGTGCAGATCAAACACGGACAGGACATCATGGTTTAGAGAACTACTCGACACAAATGCTGTCTGATATGAAGATGAGCATACCCAAAAGTTTTTATCTGATAACACGTAATTGTGTGCAGGAGAGTTGTTACGGATGTTCTTTGTCTTTGACTCGTGCGACTAAAGGTAAATATATTGGTTTCTCTCAAGGATGCAACCTTCACGGATTATGGGGCTTGATTGGTGATTTGCTTCAAACGACAAAGATCACTTTGGTCACTGCCGACTTATGCCGGAGATCGGCTTGCCAATATGGGCCTAGTGTTCTTTGTGTATGATTGTGGGGTGTGCCGCTATTTATCTGCCCACACTCTTATGAGGGCAAGCTTCGTTCGGAATCTCCCAAGAACCCGAACCTGCGATTTGTCCGAAGAATGACCCTACCATCCTCTCACTAAGGGAACTGACACGGTTTCAACTAGAGCAGGTCAGATTTGTCAAACTTCATCCTGCCTCGCCGGCAACGGTTCTTCGACGTCTGCCGGACTCCAAAACCGCAATCGCTACTTCCCCCGGCCCACTCCGCCTACGTACAATTGAGGGTTTCACTTCTCCTGTCTTCACTCCCTGCCCGCCCCCGGACATGACCTGATATCATTCATATTAAGGGCATCCTGTTCGCGCCGTGCTCCACATATCATACATTAAAGCTAACATAACCCTCGCCGCTCTGATGCCACATGTCAGGCCAATTACTGTTGTACTCGTGCGTAGCTTCACATGCGATTCGAAATTCCAGTACTTCAACCCACACATTATTTCTAAGAACAGCCATATTAAGACAGACGTGTCCAAACTAAGTATAACCAACAGAGTGCCAAACATTTGGCACTCCCACCGCAACCCATGTGCGTTAACACAAATAAAAATTAGCTCACCGTACGCTCGAGGCTGCTCGCTGTCCCATTGGGGAGTCTGTACTAGGCATGATGAGATATAATATAATTTTCATGCCATCGTGGAACGCCTATAAATAAAGAGATTCGAATGGGCTCGTACCTTATTGGCTGGCCCGGGTAACTACTGGACAACTTCCGCTGTCCATCTCTGGTAAAAGACCGGCGCTCGCTCTAAGATAATATGCGGTTAAAGCTACTGCAGCTAAGGGACAAAGCAACAGATGTCGACTGATTAATTTCGAAAACATGTGGTTCGCTTTACATCGAACTTATACATGAGTAAAAAGCTAGCACCATCAGAGCTATATGGCCGTGAGATCCAAGTTATTCATTTGATGGAGCCACTCCAGGTCTTAGTGTAACCAGCCTGGCTGTGTAGTGAAATCAGCTCCGGTGACGGTTGGTTCACGCGGCCGCATCGATGCAGGCAGCTGTCCTTGGCATCACGGAGGTAAGAGGCCACACGACCAGTGCTACGACGACTAAATTGGCCATGAGGTGCAGACATCTCCGATTAGAAGAGAGAGGCGGCGTAATAGTTGTGATTTCTGTACGGTATTTGCGACACGTTGCCGAGGATCGGGCTTGAACTTTTCGTCGGCACTCAGGAGAGTAGTAAGTTGTGATTTTCGGAGCTGATAAAATTTGCGCCCACTGAAAGGTAAATGACAGGAGAAGAATTGGGTAAGTTAACCACATCATACAAGACGCAGTTATGTCTGAAAAATAGTGGATGATGACTGAGAAAGGATGTTAAGGGGGGAGCGGAAGAGGAAAGTTACAAACAATATCTACCCCTGCCTTTAGGCTACTCTACCTTGGGTCTGTGTAGCTCGAAGGTCGGTGTGCGATTATCGTGTAGAGTAACTTTGCTTCTCCAAATAGTGGGCGCGAGCGATTTCGGGCGAGGAGGGCGTGTTTTGAAATATAGTGGGCGCGAGCGATTTCGGGAGGAGGGCGTGTTTTGAAATATAGTGGGCGCGAGCGATTTCGGGCGAGGAGAGCGTGTTTTGAAATAGTGGGCGCGAGCTATTTCGGGCGAGGAGAGCGTGTTTTGCCGACCATGGTTTATGAATTATTCGGCACATGTCATTTCGGCCGAGGAGAAGGCGCGCTTGGATGAAGTTACGAACCTACCCTCGATGTACAACGGGCCAATTGATGCGTGTCCCACATAGGACGGTAATTTCGCGTCTCCCATTTATTTGCTCGGGCGAATTCCACCGAGCAGAGAGGATGTTTAACGGTTCGTTCAAATTTTGGGAGAACGAGCATCCACGTCTACCTTACCAAGTCGTTCGATTTCAAATTTTCGAAATATTAGCTTGCCACTTCTTTTTTAGATGAGAGAGATGATGCTCGGGAGTAATGTCGTTTTGTATAATGCTCATTGCTCAGTGAGTCGTAGCCCTTTATATTGACAATAGTTACGCCACTATAGACCGGCGAATCCCTCAAACCCATAGAATAGACTCCTCGCACGCCTACTCAATGAAGCTACTCTTCGCAATGCTAACCAAACAACTAGCTTCTAGTAAATCCAGAAATAAGCTCACTCAGACCTCACCCGCTCGTTCGGGCCTGTTTAGTCCCTTACCACGCCCTAGTTACTGACGTACTCGCCCCTCCTTTGCGAGCACGTCGCA
This sequence comes from Triticum urartu, assembly GCF_003073215.2. Taxonomy (NCBI): domain Eukaryota; kingdom Viridiplantae; phylum Streptophyta; class Magnoliopsida; order Poales; family Poaceae; genus Triticum; species Triticum urartu. Next base: position 59,537,279 of record NC_053025.1, on the reverse strand, counting down.
GTATTATAGTACTCCATGAACATGTTGAAAGTCAAATTAATGAACTTGTTTGATATACGCATATCTCCGTTCATGTGTGGATTGCAGACAACATGTTCTCCAATTTAAATATTTGAATGCAAGTTTATATCGAAACATGGTTTATATCAGTCTTTGATGCATAAAACGACCTCCCCCTCTCCCGGACTCCTGCTCTCTCTCTCTCTCTCTCTCTCGCCGACAATCTTCAATTCTGTCGCACGCATCCAACACACAAACCTTGTTGGTCCCTCTCCCTCTCTCCTCTCTCTCTCTCTCTTTGTGTGTGTGTGGGGTCTTTCTAGTTCGCATGCATATATACTCCATCTATAGGTCTCTCTCGCACACTATGTATGATTCTCTAGTCCAAGCTAATATCTTGGGTGCACTCATCGTACGCACACAAATTCCTTGGCTCGTTGCCCGTAACTCTCTCACGCACCACTCTGTCGTCTCGAGCTCTTCCCCTCTCTCTCTCAAACTCTCCATCTACCTGGGTCACACATACACATGCATATCTCACTCGCACTTCGATAACCCATCTAAAACCTGCTCTCTATTCCTCCTCCCCGCTGCGTTCTCCTGCCATATTCTCACAGCACCCACACCGATCATGGTGCCAACCCTATGATTCCGGTCTCGTCACCCAGATAGTACCACATTACATCCGCCCGCTATGAGATATACCCTCCAATGCTCCAGGTACCTCGATCAACGGTCATTTGGTGCTCTTAGTCCTATTCTACTGCGAGCCCTCTTCGCTCGATCGCCCATTTCGTTTCGTAACGCGCCCACGGCCCGCTTGCCCCGACTTCTCGCCTTATCCCACGTTGCCACTGCTCCGGGCCGGCCTCCGAGCCTAGTCACCTCGTCCACGAGAACCGGTAGCTTCTCCCTCAGGGTCCCCCCCTTTAGCTTCATTGACCTATAGGCGTCATCTCCGTCGGAGGCTCGAACCCCCGTGGGCGTGCGTGCCGTGGCTCTAGCTGCCGCCTGTTATCTATGTCTCTCCTTCACATGTTCTGAGGTAGTTCTCGTCTTATCGCACGAGACATGCCCCTCTTCTCCTGCTGCTCACGCCCGATGGGTCCATGTCTCTCCGCTTGGTCCTGTGTGCTCCCCTCGTGTCGATCCTCGTCGCCTTTCCCCTATACTTCTGGCCTGTCCGTGTCCGTTGACCTTGCGCTGCTTGCTCCGGTTATACTGTGGCTGGATACGGCTGGCTGCCGGTCTACTAGTGCTTCGGGCCGTGCCCGTTGCAACACTGTTCGATGCTCGCCTAGTACTCGATCTGCGTTTCTGCCCCTCGTCCTGCGTCACCTCGCACTTTCTCTCTCTGTATTTCGTCCCTTGAGTGCTATGCCTAGCAGCGAGCTGATGATGTAATGCGATCAAGAACCGATAAACACACACACAGACTCGTGCAACGTTTATGCGTTTTGTTGTCCCTTTCTGTGTTGTGAAACACATACTCTTTGCACACCCAACTGCTTCTCCTCACTACAGTACGGCTACTTGCTCTCGTCGTGCGAAGCTTGTAGGTCACTCTTCTTTGTCTATCGAGTCAGTCGATACTTAGATTGACTCTGCGAAACGTCACACATGCACAGAAAGTTGGCCATGACGTTTTGCGAGTGTAAAAGACACTAGCCACCATTCTTGTAGCTAGTGATAGCAGCCTAAACTCCCCTATTTACCTATAGAAATTACATCAAGCCCTTTTGTGATAGTGACTTAAAGTTTCGTATGATTATGATGTGAGTGTTTTTTTTTAGTGCTATTTTTAGTGACTCACATTAAATCATTTGCGCATAAACGGTGATGGCAACGCCTTATCCACAGTTCTTTCGTTAAAAAAAAATTTACTGCACTATTGCTAGCTTAAAAACATTATCGAATTACGCTCGTGAGAAATTGAATTCTATTCTGTCTTACCTCTCTATTTCAGCTATATATACTGAATGCAACCACTCTAGCCTTTTCGAGTGTTTCTCTAATATCTTCTCTCTAAATCTTTTTGATAATCTCTCACGTGGTTCCAATCGCTACACATGTCATCGTCTGCGTTAGTGCTACATATCTGTATCCCATTCAACAGTCTCCTCCTTTTACGTATCTAATCTCTCTATGTTACAGAACTCCACATCGACCTAAGTACCATAATCCATTCATCATCGAGTAGGCGCACGCCCACTCACCCCCTTACGCTATGATTATCTCTCCATGTGATACCACTCTGCATAACTATTGGTACCTCCATCCACTACTCGTATCTGCGAGATATCTCTCGGGGCATCTTCTATGCGCACACACCTTGTCACTCGATCTCCCACCCATGTAGTCCCATCACGATCTCCAGGGGATCTCTCTATGACAAACATACACTCTCTCCTCCCCATGTCTGCATTTTCTCCGTACGTCTCTCTCGACCTCTCTCCCTTGTTTGTCAGACCCCTCTTGGCCACGTGCTAGGGGTCTTGCTCTCTCGGTTCCAAACAACCACACACTATCTCCTCACCTTGCCTCCGTTGTCGAAGATGCATGTGTGATATGTTTGCATAAGACACACACGCTTTTTCTCTACTTTTATCGTGTGTTGTCCATGTCTCTTTCACACACGCACACACACTTTTTTCACTCACTCTCTCTCTCTCTCTCTAGTTAGGGACTCTGTCACGTCCATAAGCATATGGATGTTTTGAAAAGTCAAACCTCAGAAAAGTTTGACCAGGTATATGTGGAGAAAAACATTTACATCAGAAGATCATTAGATTCATCACAACATGTACTTACTTCATACTATCATTTATCTTTGGTATTGTAGATATAAGTAATTTCTTTAAACTTGGTCAAAGTTTCAAAAGTTTGACTTAAAAAATGTTGGAACTACATTATCGAACGGAGGGAGTAGCTCTTTCTCTCTCTCTCTATCTCTCATGGGCCTCCCCTCTCACTCGAACTCTCTATACCGATGGATTATACGCTCACTGATGTCAGCGTATCAGCTCTGTTTATTGTTTGACCGGCTCAACCAATCCTCACCTTGCTGGCAAAACTGTCAGCCTCAGATGATTACTCTATCCCAGTGTTGCCGCCCTGTGGCATGGTGAATAAAGTAACATTTCACTAAGCCCGCAATGTTTACACTGCGCTGCAAGTAAACCCAGTTTGTACCCACTCGCGTAGCACCCCGCACGCTAGTAAAGTTCTAGACCGACCGCTATTTTAGACTAACACTCTCTTCCCCGCGTGGTTTAAAGACTCACCGTTAGGGCGCACAAATTCCACCTCAAGCTGAGCACCCGGCATGAGCACTTGTGCTCATAGTCAAAGTAGACACTCCGTACACTCCCGATCGACCAGCTGCCCCATGACACTATACAAACTATACCTTATACGATCGCTTTGTACCTACTTTGGCCCTTTCTCTTGCCTAGATCACCCAGGCCGGCGTCAGGCAGCCAAAAGGGAGCGCTCAAGCCCAAAAACCGCATCCGCGAGCCGACTTGTATAGCAGCCTGAGACTACCCGAGCCGGACGCCCCGACGCATCGATTGCTTGTTCTGCTATACTTCCGCCTCCCCCCATGTGCAAAGTCTTACGCGTACGGACTGCCTTGACTTCTCGGGACCGGTTACGACGACCTTCCTGGTCTTGCGCTCCCCCTTGCTCTTGCAAATGCCCCCAGCTCAACCTACTCAGACGGTCGACGCGTGCCATCTGCGAATGAGCCTTGCCTCCGCTTCAGGCCGTAGTACTCTCATGCTCGTATGATCGCACACCTGGGTCCACTCAGACCACCTTTGAGACTATACTGCGACTTGTTCACTCTCCTCTAAACAACTGCTTGCATTAGGTGTGTAGATTTTGACCACCCTGGGCCAGCCAGACGCCTTGACATCCGCATGTTCAGTACCAACTGCAAGGTCCAAGCCAAGTTCTACGAGTGTCCTATGCCCCGCCCTAGATGAGCTCGAGGAGCTCAGCTTTGAAGCCAGACGATGTCGCTCTCTGCCGCCGTCCGCGCTCCACCTCACGCCAACGCTGCGTTGCACCAGCTTCAGCTCCTGATATCTTCCCCAGATTAATGCCGCGCCCGCCCTTCTTCTCCCTCAACTCAAGCAGCTCGACCTCTTCGACATTGGCATCTCAAAGCAGGATATGGAGCACCTGCTCCGTAGCTGTACTGCGCTCGAGTACCTTCATCTTGAGCAGATCCACGGGTTCATTAGCCTCCACATCGCCTCGACGAATCTCCGATGGATTTATGTGTCTTGCTGGCCCCGCAACAAGACATCAATTGGGAAGAGATCACTCCAACTGTTCCATGTTATGGTCATTGAGAATGCGCCTTTCCTTGAGAGATTGCTTGTATCTGATCTAGAAGGTCCAACAAAAATCAGGGTCATTGACGCGCCAAAATTGACAGCGTTGGTGTACTCGTCTGCCAAATTCTCTGAACTCTTTATTGGATCCGTAATCGTTCAGGTACAACACTCATCTTATTCTCCGTCTTCTTGAAATTCACATTTATAAATTTCTTCTTGATGTATTTACGACCGTCTTCCGGAAAATGATTCCCACAAGCTTCATCCAGTCTATGCGCACAATGAAGATCTTGGCAATAAAATCTATCGGCCCCAATCTGGATCAAGTTGTTGGATTCCTTACATGCTTTCCATGCACGGAGAAGCTACTCATCGAGGTGAAACTTCTTTCCTATTAGTAAACGGTAATCACAACGTAGCTCAATTTTTTTCGTAATTTTCCCAAATTACGATGACAAGTGTAGTGTTCAAAACTGCATCTACGCACTGCACCGAAAGAAATGTTTTTAGTATTTTTTTTCACATGATCACCTGCATCATTTTTTCGTTGTACTACTAGAGTAGCCTAGCCTAGTCATAGTGGAAAGTAACTTAGACTAGTAACTCTATGGTTACCCTAAGAGCAAGTACTACCTCCGTCCTGGTTTAGTCTTCCTATTTTGTAGTATCAAAATTTGACCATAGATTTAACTGACAAAATGTTAATGCATGTCATTAAAAATTATATCGTTTGATTCGTATTTGAACATAATTTCAAATGGTATAATTTTTGGTGACATGCATTGGCATTTTCTTAGGTAAATCTATTTTTTTAGAAAAGGAGGATGACCCCCGGCTTCCGCATCTAGGAGATGCATGCAGCCATTTTATTGATTATTCTCGAGGACCTTACAAAGTAGAACAACAATATGCCTGAATCCGCCATCTTGGCATCTTAGGTAAATCTATGGTCAACATTTTATACTAAATACGAGGTAGTACAAAAGTGGGCTATAACGGCCCTCCACTATGTAGGCCAAAACACGTGCCAAATTCACTTGTGATGCATTTGGCATCGATGCCCTCCATTGCTCACCTGGTGCCCCAATCTGGATCACCTACTATGCTCCGCTGCCAAATTAACTCACGCAATGAAAAAACACTTGCATGGGAGAGAGAGAGAGAGGACTGAGGCAATAAAAACACTTGTTTGGGAGAGTGAGAGGCTGGTGTAGTTGGTTTGATTGATTTGTTTATACATGTGGGTCTGTGTGCACAGCGGTGCCAACTCTCTCACATCGCGAGAGTGGTGCTAAAATCTTTTGATTTGACATCGATGCGTATTATGTGGCATACTTTTGAGAAATATGGCATCGGCCACATAGTGGAAGGCAACAAATGCCCAAGCTCTTCACGTGCTCCTAGGTAAATGAGAGGAAAGAGAGAGAGAGAGAGAGTGAAAAAATATCACTAGCCAGCTAACCCTATCATATGAGCGAATGATATTGGTACCTCTTGATGACACGACAATCTTATACAGCCAGCTGCTCTAATATGTTCTCTTCTTTTGCAGATAAAAAAGACCCGAAAGTGAAAAATGTGCTGCACTATAACAATCTCATCGAATGCCTTGATCTCCATCTTACAGAAATTGATTTGATCGACTACCGAGGCAGCACATCTGAGATTAAATTGGCTAGGTTCTTTGTTCTGGAGGCAAGTGTGCTCAAGGTAATGAGGTTTGGCGTTCTCTGGCGCAACAATGAATGGCGTGCTGATCACCACAAGCGTCTAAGCCTAAATGACAAAGTCTCCACAAAAGCTGAATTTATTTTTGAAACATCAAGTGGCCAGAGACTCAAAAATTTATTTGCCCATTAGTGACTTGTCAGGGCAGTGGATTTTAGTTTGTACGATAATGCTGCATCCACCTAAAGTAACGGAAGTTCTTACATAAACTTCCTAGATTCCCTCTTCGTAGGTGCAGCATTACTCCTAACATTTGTAATATCAGTTTGAAACTTGTAATATTACCGTGTCCTATTCCCGTGTTTTCAAAATCTTGCGAATCAAAGAGGTGCTGAGTTGGTGATGATGTTGTGCCTGCCATCTTTCACCAATAGCCGTCAGATCTAGATCTGACGCATACAAACCAATCTTCTCCAGTTTTGCAAAAAGATGCCCGCACTTGTTCCCTATTTACAAACAACTCCTTGTCTCTCATAATCAGCCTTATCTCCTCCCACCACATCTAGAAGGCCATGGAAAATCTGGCGCGATGGCCGCTGCCGGCGCCGTCCACCCCCAATCTTGGTGTTATACGCATGGGAAATTATGTCGAACACAACTAGTTGTAAGCAGGCTAGCTCTATAGCCATGATGATAGTGACTGCAGACGGTGAGGCTGACTTATGCGTTATGCCGAACACGGCGCCTATACTCAGGTGTCATCTCCGGCGCAGGGTCTTGTCACTTTACTGCGACGAGCAACATGTAATAATTTGACAAACGGGTAGTACAGTGCTACTACATTGGTAGTACTACTACTAGTACTAGCACCACCGTCTGGATTTAGTAGTACTACGACGTCCATCTGGATTTAGTATTTGACTAGCAATATCTAGTAATGCATGTCATAAAAAATGTACTACTCCCTCTATAAATAAATACATGGTGTATTGTTTTATTCCTTCCAGTAGATGGCTCAAATATGAAGTCTCATCAATCATACTACTATTGTACTCACCGAGTACTCAGCTTTGTAAGCTGCCAACAAAAAATTACAATCAAAGACTACTATTGTACTCCCTCCTTACTGGTGCATTAGTCACGTTACGAAAACCAAATAGTAATCCCAAAACTTTTAGGTGTGGTGCATTAATTACCCACCTCGTTCCCTGTTTCTTGCCAGGAAAAAACAAATCACCCAATACAAATACGAGACGTGGGGTGCGTACGCATCCAATGACTTAAGACTACTCCCTCCGTCTAGGTGTATGACTAGCCACAATGAAGAGTAACATACACTATGTCACATCCCTAGTTCTGGCATGCTTTGAGCTAGCTAGTCTTGTGTTGCATCAAGTCTAAAATTTCTGAAAGTTGAATTGAGGTTTGTTGAAACCCTCAGAATCAGTTCAAAAATAATCAACATTTAATTCTCATCAAATGAGTCCAAGGAAATGTTCCCGTTACTCTGAGAAAATATTGGTAAGAGGTAAAATTCAAACCAATATTTTTGGAATCACAGAAATATTTATTTTGGGCCTTTGACTTAAATCAATGACATATTTGAGTTGAATTTATTTCTACTATATAAGAAATAAAGTTCAATTATTTTTGTAAGTTGCCTGTGACCTTGGACTAGTTTCTGAGCTCACATAACAATTTACAGAAAGTTCAAAAAAATGATTTGACATTTTAAATCAAATCAAAACCAATTGTAGAAAATAGAAAACATTAATAAATAGAAAAACCAGAGAGAGAGAGAGAGAATCTACCTGGTGCCTACCTGTGCGGCCTGCTGCTGAAGCCAGCCCAACCCATCCCCACCTCCCCTGTTGTCTTCCTCCTCTTGCCAGGAGGACGAAGGGCGCATGGTCGCCGCGCGCGAGCCACCTCCTCCCTGCCTGCTTCATCCTAGATGCGTCTAGGCGACTCCACACACTCCCCTCGACCCTCTCCCACTCTCCCCCATGCTCATCCCCTCCCATGGACCTATCTCTCTCACCCCCCCGAATGGCTTCGTCGCCACCGCTCATCACCACCGCGGCCACTGCCGTTCCGACGACACCCTGGAGCTACCCACGAGCTCCGCCTCGTCCCTCTCTTCCTCCTCACCGAGCCGCCCGACGCCGGAAGCCCCTGGATGCCGCACACACCGCCGTTCCCCTCGTCGGCCACCGAAGATCGTCGCCGTTGATTTGCTGCCTCCGGTGCCTCCCCGAGCTCTCTGACCCTCCCGTTTGACTCACTGTGAGCTCCTCTGCCGCTCCCCACTCTCCCCGTGCTCTGTTGCGCCGTGTACCCGCCGTTTCCATCGGAGCCGAGAGCCGGCCGCCGCCGTTCTTGTCGCCGCCGTAACAAGAGCTAGCAAAGCTCGTTCCCGAGCACGACTACATGCTCCACAGCTCCTGAACAAGCTAAAGCCGCCACCAGCTCGTCTTCTCGTGCACCAGAGCGCTGTGCCGCTCAAACCCGAGCTGCGGCAACCGCCGCGAGCTCCACTCCGGCGAGCTCCGGCCTCCCCACGACCCAGCACCTACACCGTTCGACGCGCGGGAGCAAGAGCTTTCCAGCGCACCCAGACACGCTTCGAACGAATCCCTGTAGCGCTTTTCCGAGCCGCACCGCCGTCTCGGCCCTCGCCGGCGACTAAATGCCGGCGGGTTGACCGCTTTGACCGGCAGGGTTGACCGCGCTGGCCCGGGTTGACCCCGGTTTGACCTCCCCTGGGTCCTGACGTGTGGGCTCAGTCCCCTGTTTAATTAGTGTTAGTTTAATTAGTGTCAATTAACTTAGTTAACCCACTGACTCGCTGACATGTGGGCCCAGCCCTGCTGACATTTTAGTTAGTGTTAGCTTAGCGCTAATTAACTCAGTTAATTCACTAAGTCACTGACCAGCGGGCCCCACTGGCCAGGTTTGACCTAGACCGGCCCTGTTGACTGCTGACGTCACAGTGACGCAATGCTGACACAATAAGTGTTTTTTGGATTTATTTTTATCCAGGAAATTCCAGAAAATAGCCAGAACTTCTAAAAATCATAGAAAATCAACCGTAGCTCCAAATCAAACAATTTATATATGAAAAATGATCAGAAAAATCCAAAGAATCTGTTTATGGCGTTTGCAGGCATGTTAGAGCAACTTATGTCCTGTGCTTAGGACAATTCAATTAAATGCCATTTAAGAAAGCACATATGGAGTTTGAATTTGAACCTTTGGTTCAAACCAACTTCATTTAATATGTTGCTAGTTGCATTAGTTCAATCAACAGCATATTGCCATGTCATGAGCATGCATCATATTGTTGCATTGCATTGATTTTGTTTCTTCCTTGTTTGCCGGTATTGTCCCCTCTTAGTAAACATGGTTCCGGCGATGAGTTCGATGACACCGATGTAGAACTATATTATCTTCAGAAGTGCCAGGCAAGCAAAACCCCCTTGTTCATTCCCATAAAATCCCACTCTCTCGCTCCTGCTCTCTTTTACTGCATTAGGACAACAACGATTCAAGTGTTACATGCTGCGGTAGTTGAACCCCTTTCCTCTGCATGACCTGTCATTGCCACAGTAAATAGATGAAACCCACTAGCATGAGTAGGAGTTGTTTGAGCCCTGATGTGCCTACTCATTCATGCTTGTTTTTCATGCCTGCTATTGCTTAGAGTTGTGTCAGGTCTGATTCATCGGGGATGAATTGGAAAGTTGTGAACATGTCCTACTGTGTGTGAGCTAAGTGTGTTGAACACGATTTGGTAAAGGTATCGATGAGAGGCCATGTAGGAGTACATGGTGGGTTGTTTCATTGGAACCGTCCTAAAGCACCGAGATCTGTATGTGTGATTCAAGAACCAGCTACTACCATGCATTGGGCCCAAAACCAATGGACCCTCTCGGCTTCTTAACCACCCTAGCTTTCTATCTAGGAGTTGCAACTAGTTTCTGGTGTTTATAGGTTATGTGTTGGCGGCCGTGCGTAGCGCTGACCCTAGGGGTGGGCTATGATGCGATAGATACAGCGTGGCACGGTGTACCGAGACGCCCGTTTGGTGTCTCGGGAACCGTGTACACATCGTTCGGGGCCATATGTGGAAACCTCTGCCGGACTCCCTACGGATGGAACCTGGATAGGCGAAAACCTGGACTAGAGACTTGAGTGTTTAGGTAGGCCATGGCCGACACCCTCGTTGGGCTTTCGCTTAAAGGTTGCCGAGTACATGTCGTGTAAACGACGGTAAGTGGTGAGAGCGTGTATGAAGAAGTACACCCCTGCAGGGTTAACATCATCTATTCGAATAGCCGCGTCCGTGGTAAAGGACTACTTGGTTGCCTATACAGTTCATAGACAAGTGAAAGTGGATACTCTAAAACTCGCAAGATAAGCGTGAGTGCTATGGATGGCCTTCTCGTAGGGAGACGGGAGCAGATCCATAGTGGTGTATTGATATGTTGAATATGTGGACTCGTGTGCGCCACCTGAAAAGAGTTACTTGCAGTCATAGTTTAGGTTAGCCACTGAGTCAAAGCTGGCTTGCTGCAGTTAAACTCCACTGCCCCCTTTGTTGATACCGATGCATATGTAGTTAGTTCTGATGTAAGTCTTGCTAGGTACATTTGTACTCACGTTTGCCTATTTTATGTTTTTACAGAGAGACGTCAGTCTTGCTAGTAGTTCCGTGTGGACTCCGACATTTAGCTTGTTACCTCAGCTACGATCTTGTGCCCTCGGCAGGATCTGGTAGATAGTCAGGCTTCTCAGCCTTTTTCATTGTAGATGTCTGTACTCAGACATGTTAAGATTCCGCATGTGCTTTGTCTGGTATGCTCTGAATGTTGGGTCATGAGACCCATGTTTGTAATATCTGGTTCTTCGGAGCCTAATGAATAAATACTTTGAGTCGTAGAGTTTTGTTGTGATGCCATGTTGTATTTGCACATATCGAGCATATTGTGTGTATGTTATTGAAATGCTTGGTATGTGTGGGATCCGACAATCTAGTTGTTTATCCTTGGTAGCCTCTCTTATGGGGAAATGTAGTCTGGTGTTTCCATTGGGCCTTGGTAGTCTGCTATAGCCTGGTTTACCGGAGTCCTGCTAGCCTAGTACTACTGCTCCGGAACACTTAGACTGGCCGACATGTGATTCACTTCGTTCCTGTGTCTGTCCCTTCGGGGAAATGTCACGCGGTGACTTCCGGAGTCCTGCTAGCCTGCTACAGCCCGGGTTCCTGGAGTCCTGTTAGCCCAATTGCTACAACCCGGATTCACACGATGATGACCGACATGTTCGATGTTGTTTCATGTATGCCTATCCCCGTAAGTTAGTGCCACTTTGGGTTCACGACTAGTCATATCGGCCCGGGTTCTCTGTCATATGGATGCTAGCGACACTATCATATACGTGAGCCAAAAGGCGCAAATGGTCCCGGGCCAGGTAAGGTGGCACCCGTGGGAATACCGTGTGTGAGACCGCAAAGTGATATGAAGTGTTACATGCTAGATCGGTGTGACTTAGGATTGGGGTCCTGACAGCTTTGGTATTAGAGCTTGACTGCCTATAGGATTACCAAGCCAAACTGGTCGAAGTTGAGTCTAGAAATGCTTTAGTTATATACGGGAATTAATTGTGGAAGGGAACGTAAGGCTCTTTTTACTCCTTTACCTTATGCCCTTCTGATCTGAGTCAACCTCTTCTTTTCTCACTACTAGGAAAAGGGCTATAGATGAAATGGATACTAATGGCGCACCTGACATGTGGTGCGCCACTACTATATAGCAGTGGCGCACCATGTGCAGATGCGCCATTAGTGTGGAAGACACTAATGGCGCACCAGACACATGGTGCGTCACTAGTAACAAATTTTTTCTTCATTTTTCCAAACATACTAATGGCGTATCCAGGCACAGTGTGCCATTAGTAGTTCTAACTAGTAATGGCGCACCAGCCACACAGTGCGCCACTACTGTATTTTTTATTCTTTTTTTTGCAAAACTACTAATGGCGCACCGTGGCATAGTGCGTCATTACTAGTTTAAACTAGTAATGGCGCACTATGCCATGGTGCGCAATTAGTATATATATATATATTGCAAAACTACTAATGGCGCACCTGACGCTGGTGCGCCATTAGTAACGAGGTGAGTGGATGGTGCGCCATTAGTAACCTGGGACCAGCTAGATATTTTGGACAGCCCCACCTACACACTCACTTTCTCCACTTCATTCCCTCCACCTCCTTCTCTATCGGGTGGTAGGTGCGACATATGCCAACGGGTGGCTTATCATTGTGGGAGCCAGTAAGACGTCGCCGGTGCCTGGAAATGGGATAAGGCGAAGACATGCACGCCGACGGATCTTACCCAGCTTCGGGGCTCTCCGTGGAGATAACACCCCTACTACTGCTCTGTAGGGTCTCCGCATGATCACTAGATGGACAAGTTGCTACACAATGCTCCTTGAGCTGTTCGGTGGGAGGAGGAAGAAGGGCACGGCTAGCCTGCTTCTTCTCCTTGTGGGGTGTCTAGGGCTAGCAGGGGGTCGAACCCTTTGCATGGGTGCCCCGGGGGGTTTATATAGGCCTACCCCCCGGGGGTACAATGGTAATCCGACTGGGCGCGGGGCCCAGCTGTCTGTGACTGTGCTCGCCGGCTTCTGCGCCGGCTGCTGGGGCCCGCCGACTGGTGGGTCCCGCTGGCTGCCGCCCCCTTGGTCGACAGGCAGGCCCCACTGTCCAGGACCTGGTCGGCGGCTGATCACTGTGGCTTCATCTTGGTGACGTGGGCTTCGTCGTGGTAGGCGCGGCTATAGTGCGGCCGCCCGTCGGGCGATCGCTGTAGCCTCATCGCATCTTGTCTTCTTAATGGGGCGTCTCCTTCGAGGGAGGTGGCAAGCCGGCTGCGGGGAGCCGGCTCTGTCTTGGGCCGATTGGGGGGAGGCGTGGCCGCCTTCGGGTGTCTCTCTGCCTGAAGGGGCCCACCGTCTGTGGGCCGCGCTAGCGGCCCGTCGTGGGTGACACCAGGGTCAACATGGCAACAGTGCCGCGCCGGACGGGTCATGCCCACTTCGTACGGCGCACTGTGCCAGGCGTGCTCCGGGATTCGGGGGTGGCAGGCTCCACTGTAGCCACGCCCCGTCATATCGCCGCTAGGTGGATGCAAACTTTGAGGGTACGGTCTCGACCGCTTTATGGGAGCCAGCTTCTTGGAGTCGGCCTTCTCGCGGCCGGCTTCCCGAAGTCGGCCCTCCTGTGGCTTTCTTCATGAGGGCTAAAGTCGGGCCGCCTTCCGAAAGCCTGCCTGGATGACAGCCAGCAAGGGGAAGGCGGCCCCATGTCTTGGGTTCTTGAGAGCCGGACAGGCTCGTAATTTTTTCAGAAGGGCCAGGGGAAGCCGGCTAGGCTACCCATGGCTATTTACTCCGACAGTAGTCCCCGAAGCTGATCGAGCTTCGAGGCGGACAAAGGAACGAGAAGCTTGGTCAGCTTCCTATCCTGAAGAGCCGGCTTTGCGAGTGTATGCCGATTTCGGGGAGCTCTGCGTCTGGAAGGCGGGAAAGTGGTCGACCCGCGTGCTGACCGTGGGCCCTCCCACGGGCCACGTGGTAGCGAGACCCTACCAGCGCACGCACGCGACGGGACACCGCCGCAGGCCCGGGCCCGCCATTCCTAGGCCTCGGCCCGAACACTGATCTTCTGCGGCCCAGGTGGACCGCTCACCTTCTCGTGGCGATTTTATTTCGCCGTTAAGGCGCAATAAGCGCGGGACGTGGGGGAGTGGGCACGATCGATCCCCACGTTTCCCCACGCCGTGCCTCCTCGACTCCGCCACGCGAGCCTATAAGTAGGGGGAGGAGGGGGAGCGACAGAGGTTCGCACGCTCTCTCTCGCTCCGCCCCTTCTCGTCCTCGTTTCTTCCTCTTGTTGCCGCCGCAGCTTCCCGTCTCAGCGCTGCCGCGCCTCCATATCGTCTTGCTCCCATGGCGCTATCGAGCTCGTGGGACGGCTCCAACGTCCATGAGGACCATGTTGAGTTCCTCTGCCAGACTCGGCGCCTGCCCGATGCCAACCTCGTGCGGGTCCGCCTGGCGCCAGAGACGGAGGTCTCGCCGGCGCCGGAGGAGGGCGAGCGGGTTGTCTTCCGCTCGCACTTCCTGCGCAGCTTCGGCCTTCAGGCGAGCGGATTCCTGCGCTCCTTCCTCGAGTTCTACAATCTTCAGCCGCATCATCTCACGCCCAACGCAGTGATGGTGCTGTCGGCCTTCGTCTCTCTCTGCGAAGGTTTCTTGGGGCTGCTCCCCATGCTGGAGCTCTGGGGAGAATTCTTCCAGAGCAAACTCGGCACCATCGTCGCTGGCGTGCCCGCCCCCTGCGGGGCCTTCATCGCCATGAGGAGGGCGGGCGAGAACAATCCGTTCCCGCCCATCCCCCTGATCCAGTCGGTGAAGATCTGGCAGAAGTCGTACTTCTACATGAAGAACGTCGCCCAGCAAGGAGACCACGTCAACCTGCCGGCTTACGTAGCCGGCCCGCCGGCTGGGAGGCATCCCTATGGAGTTTCCGGTCCCGGTCACTGTCTCAGGCCGGGAACGCCGCCGTCTCCCAGCTTCGGGTGATGATCCAGTCGGAAAACCTGAGCGGGGCCGACTTGGTGGCCGCCTTCGTGGAGCGCCGGATATCTCCTCTCCAAAGCCGGCCCCACATGATGTGCCAGATGAGCGGCCGCTTCGACCCAAGCCGGCTGAGCACCAGGGAGATGCCTCATGCGGAGGTATCATATATGGTAAATTATATCTCTAATTGCAAGCTCGCCGAGGACTGGCGATACGGCAAGGTGCCGTATTCTCGCGCCAACCCTCCGCCCGTGGTAAGCTTTCCTCTCTTTCTTATTTCTGTTGGTAGCCGGCTTTATGATGGCCGGCTTCTGATCGGTCGGTTCTTCTTGGCAGAACCCCCTTCTTCCGCCGACGACTGGGGCAGCAGGGATAGAGCGCGAGTACGCCCCCGACCGCACGGCGGACGACGTCAACGACCCGGATTTGGGGGCGGCCGCCATGGAAGACGCCGTCGTGGGGGACGACGCCGAGCCCGGAGGCACAAGGCTCACCGCCAGCTTCGAGGACTGGCCGGATGACGCCGAAGCCGAAGTCGCCCCGCGTCGCCAGCCGGCGGCCGACCATCAAGGCGCGGGCTCGTCCACCATGCCGGCTGCCAGCGGCGGCGCGCAGAAGCGCCGGGCCACGTCGATCCTCTTCGGTAGTCGGCTGAAGAAGTCCAAAGCCTCCACCGCGGCGACCAAGCGAGACGAGGCGGCCGCGAAAGCGGCCCGCTTCCGTAAGGCGGTGAAGCAGCCTCAGGCGGTCTCAGCGTAAGTCGTCGACTGCCTTGTCGCATGCTCTTCATCATTCTCTTCTTGTTCGAGCATTCTTCTTAACTTTTTCCCGCTTGCTGGACAGGGCGCCGCTTTCCCTTGAGCGGGGTCCGGGCGGCTCCGTAGTTGGGCCGACTGGAGGTTCTTCAAGCTCCCGCCGCGTGGACCCCCGCGCCGACCTCAGGGAGGCCACAGAGCGGAACGCCCGTGAGGCGCGGGAGGAGCGCGAGGCGGCGGAAAAAGCGGCCGCCCAGGCGGCGAGGGAGCAGGCCGACGCGGCAGCCAAGGCCCAGGCGGAGGCGGCGACCGCGGAGACAGAGGCAGAGGGTTCACGCAACCAGCCTCCGCTGCTCGCCATTCCCCTCCGAGCCGTGGCCCCTGACACCCCATTGCCCTTGGCGGAGGAGATCGTCCAAGACCCGCCGCTGATGGAGAGGGGGGACGACCCCGTGGCCTTCGAAAGGAGAGCGCCGCCAGCAGCGCCAACCGGAGCGGGCCAAGGCGGCCAATCGTCAGCGGCACCAGAGGAGCCGGCCGGGGGTGAGCCGGAGGACAGAGCCGGCCTCGAGGTGCAGCCGGTGACGCGCCAGCGCGCAGGGGGAGGCGCCGCTCCGCCGGAGTCACGCCGAGTCGTGGGCGCCGGTCAGTCGGCGGAGGCTCTGGAGACGGCCAGCACCGCCACGTCCGAGTGGACTCCCAGCGGGGGGACTGGCGAGCTGAACGTGGCGGCTCAAGAGGTCCGGAGCCGGCTTCAAGCTCAGGCCGCCCTGCTGCAGCAGTACACCCAGGAGTTCCTGTCGACGCGGGCCGCCATCCGGGTGAGTCTTTCATTCTTGGCTGCTTTGGTCTCTTGATTTCTTCCGTGGGGACGCGTCAGCGCACCCACTGGGTGTAGTCCCCGAGATTCGGGCCGACTGCTGCGCAGTCGGGTCGAATCTTTCTTGACGACTACCTTACTTTGCTTCCTGTTTGAATCTTCCAGGAATATCATAACTCCCATGCTGCCGCCTTCAACTCCCAGGCTCGGGAGTTGGGTCGGAGGACCGACGACCTGGCCGACAGCCGAAGTAAGTGCTTGATTTTGTCTGTCTCCTGTGGGGGCGCGTCAGCGCACCCACTGGGTGTAGTCCCCGAGATTCGGGCCGGCTGCTGAGCAGTCGGGTCGGATCTTCCTTGACGACTTTTTCCTTATTGGTTTTCTTTGTTTTCGTGCTTTCAGGGGCCAACACCGACTTGAGGAAGGAGCTCGGCGAAGCGTAGGCCGCTCTTCATACCAAGGATGCCGAGTACGCTACCTTGGTCCAAGAGCGTGACCGCCTGGCCAAGAAGCTGGCTGACCCAAGAGAAGAGCCACAAGGCGGCCCTGCAGAAAGCGCAGGATAGCGAGGCCGCCCTGAAGGCAGAAGTTTTGAGAACCGAGGCGGCGAGCTGGGCTGAGACCCGGCGAGCACTGGATGAAAAGGCTCGCCGCATCGAGGACTTGATCGACGGTAGCCGCCTTCCCTCGCCCTCTCCTGCCCCTTGCCCCTGGGTTTTTGGCTAACTTGTGCTGCTGCTATTTTTATTGTGCAGACTACTTCCCAGCTACTCCGCCTCGCCGCCCAAAGCATTCGAGCCCCATCGCAAGGCGCGCCGTCAGGCGGGGGCCAACATCGCGCCGGACGCGAACCGACTCTTGAGAGCAGCTCTTGGCTGTCCAGGCGCGGTTGTAGCCGGCTCATCGGATGCTTTGCCGGCTCCAACGTGCCGGGGCGCAAGTGTTGCCGCCCTCTGGCCCGGCGAGACGATCCCCCGCACCCCAAGCCGGACTGCCGACTGGCTGGAGGTTCGCAGTCGGTCGCTTTGAAGCTTGGAAGGCGTCGGCGGCCCGTCTTGGAGCCGGGCGGGCGTTGGAGTTCGTTCGAGCTTGGTACCCAGGGCTGAACCTGGACCAGCTGCGCACTTGGCGGCTGGAGGCCGACGCGGAGCTGGAGGAGGTGCGGCCGGCTATCGCCCAGCGTGCTTCGACGATCGCCGAGTGCACCGACATCAGCGTTTTTGCACCTGAAATCAATGATGACGGCGTTGCCCAGCCGGAGGAGTGGTTCGGGCTGAACCCGGCGGTGGGCGAGGACTCGGCAGAGGAGATCGCCTCCAGCGACGAGGGCGAGGATGACGAAGAAGGACGGCGTGAAGACGTCGAGCCGGCTAGTGGAACAACCGGCCGGCCTCAGGCCTCGACCGTGCCTCCAGCAACGAGGCGCGCGGAAGCGTGCCCTCTGCGGGAGGCGGTGATCAAGCCTAGGTTCGCCAGCCGGCCGCTCCTTCAGCCGGCACAACCGTCTCCGCCGACCAGCCCGGCTCGTCCTTATTTTTCCTGCTTGTTGTCTTTTGAACAATCTTTATTAAGCTTTCGCAGTTCCACCCACTGGGGGTGTATCCAAACTATGTTGAATGCTGGCCTCTTGGAGGTTTTTTATGTAAATATTATTATGTGCATGTTTGGTTTCCATTCGCGTATGCTTTTTATCCTTAGGCTTTTTCCTTTGCCGCCTTCCCTCTTTGGGGAGGCAAGTACTCGAGCTTTCTTGGATTGAAGTGAAGTGAATGGAAACCGGCCGGCCGGCTACTCTGGTAGCCGATCAGCGGTGGGAGAGAAACCGGCTTTTGTTATACTAGTCCGTTAGTCCCTAGCCGTTTTTCGTGTGGGCGCCCGTTCCTGCCTTTAACTCTTGCCAGCCGGACAGCCGGTTCTTCGAACTGCGACTTTTGGCAAGAGAAGGCTTGGGAGCCGGCACACTACTTGTCTGACTGCGGGTAGGACTTCTAATATAACTCCAGTCGGCCAGTCCCCAAGCCAACTAGTCAAACCCGGTGCCAAACGAAACGAGTAAATGAAATGACAAGGTCATAAGCATGATACTTTTCATTCATAGATAAAAGATGGCAGTCCCCGAGCCCTCCTCAGGGGGCCTATTGTCTCGAACTTAGTACAAAAGTTAGCGTGATACATACTACATTTTAGCTGTAAAATCTTCGAAGGAGGTTGGCGTTCCATGGTCGTTCCGACTCCTTGCTGGAGTCGTCTTTCTTTCGTGCCTTCGGCTTCTGCGCGTCGATCAGGTAGTAGGAGTCGTTGCCTAAGGCTCTGCTGATGACAAAGGGGCCCTCCCAAGGGGCCGAGAGCTTGTGCTGGCCGGCTGTTCGCTGGATCAGCCGGAGCACAAGATCGCCCTCTTGGAAGGATCTTGGCTTGACCTTCCGGCTGTGGTAGCGGCGCAGGCCCTGCTGGTAGATGGCAGACCGGCTGAGGGCTAACAGCCGGCTTTCTTCCAGCAGGTCGACGCCGTCTTCTTGTGCTTCCTTAGCCTCTGCTTCCGTGTACATGGTTACTCGAGGCGAGTCGAACTCGATGTCAGTTGGGATGACCGCCTCGGCACCATACACGAGGAAGAAAGGGGTAAAGCCGGTTGACTTGTTTGGCGTAGTGCGCAGGCTCCAGAGGACAGCCGACAGCTCATCGAGCCAACAGCCGGCTGAACGCTCCAGTGGTACGACTAGTCGGGGCTTGATGCCGGAGAGGATGAGGCCGTTGGCTCGCTCGACCTGGCCATTTGACTGCGGGTGGGCGACGGATGCTAAGTCTAGCCGGATACCTTGGGCTGCGCAGAAACGTGCCAAGGCTCCTTTGGCAAAATTCGTGCCATTGTCGGTGATGATGCTGTGTGGCACGCCGTACCGAGTTGTTATGTCTGCGATGAACGTCACAGCAGTCGGCCCATTCAGCTTCTTGATCGGCTTTGCTTCAATCCACTTGGTGAATTTGTCCACGGCGACGAGCAGATGCATCATGCCGCCGCGCGCCGTCTTGAATGGGCCCACCATGTCCAGTCCCCAAACGGCGAAGGGCCAAGTGAGGGGAATGGTCTTGAGTGCCGAAGTCGGCATGTGTTTCTTGGAGCTGAAGAGTTGGCACCCCTTGCAATTTTTAACTAATTCCTTGGCGTCATCCAAAGCAGTCGGCCAAAACAAACCATGGCGGAAGGCTTTGGCGACGAGTGATCTTGATGCCGCATGGTGGCCGCATTCTCCTTGGTGAATGTCTCTGAGGATTGCGATGCCCTTCTCTTGCTCGACGCACCGTTGGAGGACTCCAGTGACACTGCGTTTGACGAGTTCTCTATTGACGATTGTGTATGCTCCGGCTCGACGTTGGACTTGTCTTGCCTCTGTTTCGTCAGCCGGCAGATCTTGGTTTACGAGGAAGTTGAGGATGGACTGAGCCCATGACGGAGCCGCGACTTCTTCTACTGCCAATGTGGCTACTGCCACCAGGGTGGGCGGGCTGGGTGGTGAAATGCTGGAGTCGGCCGCCGGCTGTTGTGCTGGTGCAGTCCCCGGGCCGGCTACCACAGTCCCCGAGCCGGGTGTGGCAGTCCTCGAGCCGGTTGCCGAAGTCCCCGGGCCGGCTACGGAAGTCTCGGGGTTGGCTGCTTGGTTCTTCGAGCCGGACCCGGCCGCATCGGGGTCAGGCGGCACGAAGATGGAGTCGGAATCTGGAGACGGCTTGATAGATGGCTTGAGGAGGCGTTGTAGAGCGACGCCGGTTGGTATTGCTTGCCGAGTAGAGCCTATTCGAGCCAGGGCATCGGCTGGCTCGTTGTCGGCTCGCGGTACGTGGGGGAACTCGCATCCTTCAAAGTATCCGCTGAGTTGTTGGACCAGGAAGCGGTAGCTTGTCATATTTGCGTCCTTGGCGTCCCAGTCGCCGGATGATTGCTGAACCACCAGGTCAGAGTCGCCATAACATAGGATCCGGCGAATGCCGAGTTCTTTGGCAAGCCGGAGCCCGTGTATGAGCGCCTCATACTCGGCCACGTTGTTGGAGGTGGCAAAGTGGATCTGTAGCGTGTATCTGACCTTGTTGCCTTTGGGAGAGGTAAGGACGAAGCCGACTCCCAAGCCGGTGCGCATCTTGGACCTGTCAAAGTGCATGCGCCAATGGGTGGAGTCGGGAGCCGGCGGCAGTTACTGGGTCTCGGCCCAGTCGACGAGGAAGTCGGCCAGTGCTTGAGGAGGGTGCCTTCTCGGCATCCGGCTGTGAAGTATTCTATGGCTTGCACCTCGTGCACCCCTTCGCAAGAGTTGCAGAGCTCGGCCCAACGCGTGAGGTAGTCGTGAGTGGACTCGGCGGGGCCTTGTACGCACAAGGAGAGCTGCCTGGGCTTGGGGGCCCGCTTGTAGGTGCTAGTGAAGTTGCGGATGAAAGCTTCGGTTAAATCTAGCTAGCTGTTGATGCTGCGCGGTTTGAGGCCGTTGAGCCAGGTCCGCGCCATGCCTTGCAGCATGAGGGGCACGTACTTCATGGCAACGCGCCGGTTGCCGTTGGCTATGCTAACCGCCGTGGAGTAGTCGATCAACCAATCTTCCGGCTTCACGGAGCCGTTGTACTTGGGCGTGTCTCTTGGGAGCGAGAACCCTTTGGGGAAGGGCTCGTCGCGGATGCGGGGGCCGAAGCAAGGCGGACCGACATCGTCTTCTTCTTTCAATGCCAGGGATCGCGCCAGGCGGTCGATCCAATGGCGGGCGTCGTTCTCGCCGACTCCTTCGCGGCGACCTAGTCGGCCGCTGAGAGTCGGGTGCACCACTGGCGGCGGGGTGGGATATCTCTCTCCACGGGGTTGAGGCGGAGGCGGGTTGCCCCGCCATTCCATGGCTCGGGGATGGCCATCCGCGTCTCGCTCGATGGAGATTCGGGTTTGGCTTCTGCTGGCAGCCGGCTCTTTCTCGCGTCGCGCGCGGTCTCTGCCCGCAGTCGGCGTCCGGGACGTCGCGCCGTGATCTCGGCGCGGGGGAGGGCTTTCCGCGCGGGCGTCGGTTTCGTGCCGCTGCGCGGCTGCATCGATCAGCTGTTGGATGCGTCGGGCCATGTGGGGAAGTTCTTCGGCCCCCAGTCCGTCCAGCTCGTCTACGGCCGCCCGGGCGGCGCGCAGGTTCTCGAGTGGAGTGGCGTAGACTCGGCGGTCGACTCCCAGCGTGTCGGCGATGACGGCGCCGCGTTGCTTGACAAAGCCGGCCCGGCTTGGCCCGCCCGGGGCCGGCGTGCCGAAGGCGGCGCGGTCAGCTTCACGCTGGTAGGCCTCAGTGAGGCGTCTCACGGAAGCCAGCCTCCGGCCCTCTGCGAGGAGGGCGAGGCGGCGCGCCTCTAGTGCTTCGTCGTCGGCATCAGCCGGGAGGGGGGTGGACAAGTCGTGGGCCGCCGCGTGCGGGGCGTCGTGGGTGCTCTCGTCAGCAGCGCCGTCGTGGCCGATGACCATCACCTCGGTGGTGACAGCGTCGCAGCCACCGTCTCAGGGAAGCGGGTCGTTGTAGATCGCGACGTTGGTGGGGAAGGTGTCGAACGAGGCCGTGTCGGAGTCGACAGGCATCGGATCGGTGGAGCCAACCGACTCCAGATCCACAGCGGGCTCGCTGGAGACGTGGAGCTGGCCTAGGAGGCCGGCGAGGTGGTCGGTGCCCGCATCGGAGGCGAGCTCGTCGGAGACGAGGGTCTTGTCGAGGAGATCAGCGAGGCTGCTTGCTGCGCAGGCGTTGGTGACGCCTTGCAGCGCGTCGTGGCAAGCGCCATCGGGCGTGCCGGGCTGGCTACGCTCGCGGGGGAGGAAGAGGGTTCCCGTCCAGAACAGGTCTCCGGACGACGGTGCACCTGGCCCCACGGTGGGCGCCAAATGTCGGGTGGTAGGTGCGACATATGCCAACGGGTGGCTTATCATTGTGGGAGCCAGTAAGACGTCGCCGGTGCCTGGAAACGGGATAAGGTGAAGACATGCACGCCGGCGGATCTTACCCAGCTTCGGGGCTCTCCGTGGAGATAACACCCCTACTGCTGCTCTGCGGGGTGTCCACATGATCACTAGATGGACAAGTTGCTACACAATGCTCCTTGAGCTGTTCGGTGGGAGGAGGAAGAAGGGCACGGCTAGTCTGCTTCTTCTCCTTGTGGGGTGTCTAGGGCTAGCAGGGGGTCGAACCCTTTGCATGGCTGCCCCAGGGGTTTATATAGGCCTACCCCCCGGGGGTACAATGGTAATCCGACTAGGCGCGGGGCCCATCCGTCTGTGACTGCGCTCGCCGGCTTCTGCGCCGGCTGCTGGGGCCCGCCGACTGGTGGGTCCCGCCGGCTGCCGCCCCCTTGGTCGACAGGTAGGCCCCACTATCCAGGACCTGGTCGGCGGCTGATCACTGTGGCTTCATCTTGGTGACGTGGGCTTCATCGTGGTAGGCGCGGCTACAGTGCCGCCGCCCGTCGGGCGATCGCTGTAGCCTCATCGCGTCTTGTCTTCTTAATGGGGCGTCTCCTTCGAGGGTGGTGGCAAGCCGGCTGCGGGGAGCCGGCTCTGTCTTGGGCCGACTGGGGGGAGGCGTGGCCGCCTTCGGGTGTCTCTCTGCCCGAAGGGGCCCACCGTCTGTGGGCCGCGCTAGCGGCCCGTCGTGGGTGACACCAGGGTCAACATGGCAACAGTGCCGCGCCGGACGGGTCATGCCCACTCCGTACGGCGCACTGTGCCAGGCGTGCTCCAGGATTCGGGGGTGGCAGGCTCCACTATAGCCACGCCCCGTCATATCGCCGCTAGGTGGATGCAAACTTTGAGGGTACGGTCTCGACCACTTTATGGGAGCCGGCTTCTTGGAGTCGGCCTTCTCGCGGCCGGCTTCCCGAAGTCGGCCCTGCCGTGGCTTTCTTCATGAGGGCTAAAGTCGGGCCGCCTTCCGAAAGCCGGCCTGGATGACAGCCAGCAAGGGGAAGGCGGCCCCATGTCTTGGGTTCTTGAGAGCCGGACAGGCTCGTAATTTTTTCAGAAGGGCCAGGGGAAGCCGGCTAGGCTACCCATGGCTATTTACTCCGACATTCTCCAAGCTTGTGTCGGCTGCCTCCTCCTCCTCACCTCATTTGCACCATAGATTCATCAAAATTAAGTGGTTAAATTACCTTTTTTGATAGGTAAGTAAGGGGAAAGCTATCTTTATGTTGTAGATCTACTTTTTTCTCCCTAGCTCGCTCCAACAACATGCACATGCACTTTTTGTGGCCTAGCTAGATCTATGTATGTTTGTGGTGTTGCATATATGTTTGTGTTTGCAGGTACCGGTATTTGAAATGCGATAGTTGCCAATATTTTGCCGGAATGTTGATTCATTTCTGTTTCGGCGAGAATTTTGGCACTATGCATTCTTTTTGGTCCTATTTTAAGGGAAAGTCATGCCAAATTTTTTCTTGGTTCTAAAATATCGTTTTGCTCTACCCCGCAGGCGACCATGGTCCGCACGATGACCGAAGGCATTGTGAATAGGTTTTTGAGCTCCGCGAAGGCCGAGATGCTTCAAAAGAATGAGACAGAGATAAGATGTCCGTGTCGAAGATGCAAGCTGAAGAGCCTTATTGCAGACCCGGATTCCAGGCAGGTGCGGGACCACCTGCTCTTGCGTGGTTTCATGGATGGCTATCGGTGGCAAGGTGATGAAGATGACTATGAAGTCGTCCATGGGGGCCGGGCAAGAAATGAGGAAGGGGAGAAAGACAACCACCGCGACTCGGGCGGGCGAGAAGACAAAGAATCTCCAGGACATGATCACGATGGTGATGCTGTACACAGTCATCATGTAGAAGATGTCGGACATGATGATGAGGAAGATGCCGGAGCAGACGAAGGGCATGATCATGAAGATGAAGATGCCGGCGGAGAAGATGATGATGGACCATCGATGGGCTGGGTGCATGACCCTCATATTCAAGAGCTGCTTCTCAAGCAGACGAATAACGCAAGAGCTGCCGCCCGAGAGAAAGCCAAGCTGGATCAACTGGAGATAGACGCGGTTACTCCACTGTATGAAGGATGCATGCCCGAGGATACCCACCTGAAAGTAACGCTCATGGCTCTAGAGATGAAGGTAAAACACAAAATGACCGACGCATGCTTCGACGAGAACATGTCATTCTGGCACGAACGTCTTCCCAAGGGGAACAAGTGCCCGACCAGTTTCAAGGAGGCGAAAAAATCGTGTGTCCTCTGGATTTACCGCACGTGAAATACCATGTGTGCATGAACAATTGCATCATTTATCGGGATGAGCACGCGGAGTCTACCATATGTCCGGTGTGCGGCGTCACTCGATACAAGAAGAGGAAGAAAGCTCCTCGAAAATCGGTGTGGTACTTTCCGATCACTCCTCGTCTGCAGCGGTATTTCGCGGACCCTAAGGTAGCAAAGCTCCTGCGTTGGCACGCGGATAGGGAGGAGAAGAAGCGAGAAGATGACGCAAATGATCCGGAGATAAATAAAAAAGACAAAATGCTGAGTCACCCTAAGGATGGGAGCCAGTGGCAAGCGTTGAACTTCGAACACCCAGAATTTGGGAAGGATCCAAGGAACATCATGCTGGGCGCGAGCACCGATGGAGTCAATCCGTTTGGCAGCCAGAGAAGCACACATAGCACCTAGCCTGTGTTTGTGTGGATGTACAACCTTCCCCCCTGGTTGTGCATGAAGAGGAAGTACATTCACATTAGTATGCTAATTGAAGGGCCGAAATAACCAGGGAACGACATCAATCTGTATCTGGGGCTGCTAAAAGAGGAGCTAGACACACTGTGGAAAACACCAGCCAATACGTGGGACGCCGCAGAGAAAGAATATTTCCCTATGAGAGCTGCACTGCTCACGACGGTGCACGACTATATCGATTGCGGATATCTCGCGGGGCAGGTGGTCCACGGATTTTCTGGATGCGCCAGGTGCACGGATGACACAATGTATCGCCAGCTAGATAGAGATATTGGGTCTTTGAAAACCGTGTTCATGGGACATCGAAGGTGGCTTCGCGACGATGACCCGTGGAGGAAACGCAAGGATCTGTTCGATGGTGAAACCGAACCACGAAGACGCCCGTGTACGAGGAGTGGTGAGGAAATAGACGAGCTGTTGAAAAATTGGAAAGATTGCCCACTGAAAGAAGCAAAAGGCGCCAGAGTCGAGAAAAAAGCGAAAGGCGTCAGAGCCGCTGCTGAAGGTATGGAAAACGAGGTCTGTTTTCTGGGACTTTCCGTACTGGAAGATCCACCGTGTGCCTCACAGCCTTGATGTCATGCATATCATGAAGAACGTGTGCGAGAGTCTGCTAGGTACCCTGCTCAACATGCGAGAGAGGACCAAAGATGGGCCGAAAGCAAGGGCAGACTTGAAATCAATGGGCATCAGGGAGAAGCTTCACGCTAATGATGATGATGATGATGAGGCGAAGCAGGACACGAAAAGTCATCGCAAAGGCAAAAAGGCCAAGAAGACTGGAAATGACTACCCTCCCGCGTGCTTCACTCTAAGTCAGGAGGAGATCGATCAGTTTTTCACCTGCCTCGTAGGAGTAAAACTTCCTTACGGTTACGCGAGGAAGATAAGCAGATACCTAGACCCAGCGAAGCAGAAGTTCAGCGGGATGAAGTCTCACGACTGTCATGTGCTGATGACGTAGATGCTTCTAGTTGCAATCCGTGAGATCATGGATGCGCATGTCCGTGAAACGCTATTTGGCCTATGCAACTTTTTCGACGTCATCTCTCAGAAGTCGGTTGGCGTGAGGCAACTCAAAAGGCTACAGGAAGAGATCGTGGTGATACTATGCGAGCTTGAGATGTACTTCCCGCCCGCATTCTTCGACGTTATGGTGCATCTGCTGGTCCATATCGTGGAGGATATCATCCAACTCGGGCCGACGTTCCTGCATAGCATGATGCCGTTCGAAAGGATGAATGGTGTCATCAAAGGATACGTTCGCAACATGTCACGTCCAGAGGGAAGCATAGCCAGGGCCTTTCTGACCGAAGAGTGCATATCCTACTGCACGAATTATCTAGGCATCGAGAACCCCGTTGGTCTGCCCGTCAACAGGCACCTCGGCAGGCTAGCTGGATGGGGTCACCGTGAGGGTCGCCGCGAAATGCATGTCAACTTCGAGGGTCGACTTGCCGACTTTGAAAGAGCAAACCTAGTCGCGCTACAACACATAGACGTGGTCGATCCTTGGGTGGTAGAGCACAAAACCTTTATTGAGAAGACGTACAATGACCGAGGCCAACAGAGGACGGACGGAGATATAATCAAAGAGCACAACTCATGTTTCACGCGTTGGTTCAAGCAGAAGCTTCTGTCGTACCCTTTACACGAGGATTCTTCCGCGGAAGAACAACTCATATTCGCCTTGTCATAGGGCGCCGAGCACAACCTGATGACCTATGAGGCGTACGATATCAACGGCTACACATTCTACACCGAAGACAAGGACATGAAGAGCGATGGTTATCAGAACTCCAGGGTAATGATGGAATCCTACACCGGTAACGACAAGGACAGATACCACGGAAGGATCGAGGAGATCTAGGAGCTGAGCTACGCTAGAGAGAAGGTCCCGATGTTCCGTGTCAGATGGGCCAAGAGCGTCCTAAAAGAAGACCGGTATTTCACCACCATGGTTATACCCGAAGCCAAATCCAAGACCGCGGGCGCAAACGTCACCGCGAAAAATGAGCCATGGGTACTGGCTTCCCAAGTGGACCAATGCTTCTTCATTACCGACCCGTCAAAGCCCAGTCATGTTGTCGTGAGGAGAGGCAATAGGATGATCATCAGAATGGATGGAGTAGCCAATGAGCAAGACTTCGACAAGTACGGCGACCCGAAGATCGAACATGACGACGACGATGAAGTAGCAACATACACCATAAGAAGAAGCAGGACCACCCTACCTAAAGGACGTCCATTCCACAGAAGAACTCCATTTGCGAAAAAGAAGGGCAACAAGATTGTGAACAGATAGCTAGCTAAGATCGATTGTATTTAAATCGTAGCCTTCATTTCTCGATTGTATTTCATGGGCACTTTTTGATATCATGAATATTTTTAAATTTCATGGACACTCGATCTCGATCCCCCTCCATCTCGATCGCTATCCCACCTCGCCAGATCCCGGTCCCCCTCCGCCGCGAGCACCGCACCGCACCCCCCCGCCTCCACCGGCCGCCCCCCCCCCCCCCCCCCCCCCCCCCCCCCCCCACCCCCCCCCCCCCCCCCCCCCCCCCCCCCCCCCACCGCCCCCCGCCCCCCCACCCCCCCGCTCCACCGCCACCGACGACCCACCGCACCCCTCCCCCGCTCCACTGCCGCCGATGACCCCCCGCACCCTCCCCGACCCGCTCCACCGTCACAAATGAATGCAACTAAAATTGCAAAAAAAACAAATTTGATTATATTTTCAAATAACAAATTTGATGATATTTTCAAATAATAAATTTGATGATATTTTTAAAAAAATTATTACTGTTTTTATTAAAAAATACTACGGTTTCATATTCATATTAATTTTCTAAAAAATTATTAGATGCAACAAAAAATAAAAAAAATACTTATGGCACACCTCTGGCTGGTGCTCCATTGCTATATATAAAAAAGATTACTAATGGCGCACCTCTTGCTGGTGCGCCATTGCTATATAAAAAAATGATTACTAATGGCACACCGACCGCGGGTGCGCCATTGCTATCTAAAAAAACATACTAATGGCGCACCGCCGCGGGGTGCGCCATTAGTAAGCTCCCCCACACTAAATCCCCAGTCTCTCACATTTCTCTCTAATCTCTCCCCCTGCCTCATCTCACCCGCGCCCGACCACAACCGACCACCACCGCCCCCTTGCTCGCCGTCCCGGGCCATGCTCGCTGCTCCCCATGCTCGCCGTCCCCGAGCCGAGCGCTGCCTCCCTCGCCGTCCCCCCTCCGCCCGCGGCCGGGTTCGCCACCTCGCGTCTGGCCTCCCTCGCGCTCGGCGGCTTCCTCATCTTCCTCAACGTCTTCGCCTTCCTCCTCGCCGTCGGCGTCGAGCAGCGACGCAACACCGTATGCCTCCCCGACCCTCCCACCCTCCTCCTCCCCTTGCCCCCCGCCTGCGCCGGGGCCGACGGCCCCTTCTCTGTCTCGCAGGGCAAGGTGGTGCCGGACGAGTACGGCGAGCGCTCCTACTGCCTCTACGACACTGACGCCTCCACCGTCTACGGCGTCTGTGCCTTCTTCGTGCTCCTCCTCGCGCAGCTGCTGGTCTCCGGCGTCACCCGCTGCCTCTGCTTCGCTGTCTTCGCCGTCTCCTGGTGCGCCTCGCTCAAACCCTAGATCGATCTCGTTCAATCTCAAGAGCACATTTGATCTGTCCAGTCTGATTCGACAGTACTAGCAAGCCTTTGCATTAGTTCAGTGTACTAGTATAGTGTACTAGTATTCGAAAGTACTCTGAATTTAGTTCAGTGTACTAGTATGAACACATGTGTTGGTGGCAGCACTACACTTCATCATTTGCATTAGTAATGTATGGGTGAGAGAAACAAAATTTGAATGGGAAAGGGAACTTTCAGTCCAAGTTTTAATTGTCACCTGGGTATTCAGAGTTCAGTGCAAGCACTAAATTCAGTACTAGGTTTTGTTCCTACGCTTCTCTGCATCATCAGTTCATTAGTAAATTCAGTACTAGGTTTTAATTGTCACCTAGAAACAAAATTCATTAGTAATGTATGGATGTTTTGTTAGTACTAGGTGATTGAATTTCTCTAGAGATGATTCATGACATCTTCAATGACAATGGCCATGTATCATTAGAATATGAAAGCTGAGAGTTGCCACAGGAACCATAACAAATATGCTAAAAAAGCTCCCCAAAATGTTCTTTTCTCTGAATAACTTGATACTGGTTATCGCTACCAACTATAATCTTTGGTGGTATTTGATACAGTTGGTCCATCTTACAACATTGGGACATCATATTTTTTTGAAGCAGACAACTCCATTTTTTTCTTTTTAATTGGATCTTATTTGGTGGATACCTTGGGCTACAAAAAGAAAAGAGAGATGTGCTCTGACCGTTGGTGCAGTGTCATGAATCATCTCTAGAGAAATTCATGGCTAAAAACAGGGCATAATCATGGGCTAGTATCATTAGCTAGCTGGCTGGGTGGCCAGTTTAATTTGGGAGGCCCATTGATTGTGTGTGTCAATGGAGCCAGCCAGCCAACCATCTCTGCATCATCGACAACACTTTTTTCCTGCCTTGCTTCCACCTTTCAGTACTAGGTTTTGGAGGCACATGTTATAATGGTGGTCAGATTGCAATTGATAGCTACAGATCCTACCTGTATGTATGTGTATCTTGCCTTCTTAACAGAATGGTGTCATCATCAGAACAAAGCTGCTGCAAATGCATACCTTTTTTTTACAAGTGCATCTGCACCTTTTGATCCATTCAGAGTTATCATAAATATATTTCCAAGGTTTTTTTCATTTCACTGTAGAGTCTTTGCTTCTGGACTCAATGCACATGCTCCATGAAAGTAAATTGCCATGGTCCAAATGTAGCAGAAGTTTCAAGTAGTGTTTTGTTTCTGTGTTTGAATAGGCAGCAAACTTTCTATTCTTTCTGTGTTTTTACAGACTTGCTAAACTATTGATGATTTTTTGTTGGGTGACCTATTAGATCTGGAATGGAAGCTCACATAAGTTGAGCTGATTTTTGTCCATATGAAAGCAGAGGACCATATGGTCTGTGGCATTTTCATCCATATGAAACTAGAGGCACATTGTGGTGCTAGTTTGCTGGGTTTTGTCTCCGACCTTCATGTCGTGATGATTTTGCAGGTACCTCGAGAGGCCCTTGAGTTTGCCGGAATGTCGATTAACTTCCGTTCCGGCAAATTCGGGTACTCCATATGTCCTATTTTCAGCAAAGGTCATGCTGAAATTTTCCATGAATTTTAGCATGACTTTGCTAAAAATCGGACATATGGGGTACTTGCTACTAATGCATGGGCCGGGGTATCTTAGTACTTAATTAAGTAGGATCAACTGCCCCTTTATTCTTGCTGCATTAAACCATAGGTGGCAATAGAGCCAAGTGATTAGGCCCAACTTAGAGTCGACAAACCCTAAATGATAAAACCTTGGCTTTTAGGGTGCCTCGGTGTCGATGAGAACCTAAATGATGTACGCTTAGGCTTTTAGGGTGCCTCGCCGTCGACAAACCCTAAATGATAAAAGCTTAGCTTTTAGGATGCCTTGGTGTTGACAAACCCTAAATGATGAGACCATGATCTTGTTCCTTGACAATAACCAACTTTTTGACCAAACTTTTTTCCTATTTAGAGCGAAACATGGCCCACAACGATGAGGCCGGCGGTTCGGGCGGCAAGCAATTCTGGGAGCTGTCCCAGGAGTTGGAGGAAGAACCTCACCGCTATGAGGACGCCACAGAAGACACCGATCCTGACTACACAACCCCTAGTGGCGTCGGGGATGACACCACTGATGGTGCCGCCGAGGATGCCACCACTGATGATGGTGGCGCATGCACAGATGGCAGCCAACCGAAGAGGCAACGGAAGGACCGGCGCCCGAGCATGCTCGGCACCGTCAAGGAGGAATTTACTGAAGTGAACTTCGACGGGCATCCGACGACGCCCAAAGAAGTAGCCAAGGGGTACTCGGTTCAGCTCGGGTGCATTCTCTGGAGCACCGTCTCGATCAACACCGAGAACCTAAGGCATAAGGATCGAGGGAATTTGCGCAGCCTCCTCTTCACGAAGCTGCACGAACGATACAAGTTCCCCGCTGAGTTTGCAAACACACGCTTCTCAGGGAATAAAGTGAATAGTGCCGCCCTCACGAGGATGAGCACGACCCTGTCTACTTGGAGAAGAACGGTGAAGGCAATGATTGAAAAAGGTGCTAGTTATGAGAAGATCAAGGCGAAATATCCTTTGATGAGCGAAGATGACTACAAGGAGTTCAAGATCAAGTGCGAGAGCAGCGCAACCTCCGAATCAAGTCAGTAGGGGAAAGAAATGCGGCAGTTGAACTTAGGGGTCCACCAACTCGGTCCCGGCGGTTACAGAGTGGCGGAGCCTATATGGGACGAGGAGGACGCGGAGCATGCCGAGCAAGGCCTACCGCCCCGCTTCGAGAAATACCGTGACAAGCAGACCAGGAACTTTCTCAGGGCCCGGTACAAGGAGGACCCGGTAACAAAGGAGCTTACCACGGATCCGAAGACCAGGGCGCTTGAGCTTGTTCTGGTAAGGAATACACCCCCGCGTAATTAGCTCCATATGGTTGCATTCTAATTAATCCCCAATATTTCTAAATGGTTCACGTTCCTTCCGCAGAACAAAGAAAGCAGTAGCGCGGGGTCGTCTCAGAGCTCCCCTTTCGACACCCCTTTAAATAGGGCGTTGAACGTAATGAAAAACAAGGATAAGCTCAGTAAGCCGACGTCAGCTGGTCGTGTGGCCGGCAAAGGCTTGTCCACAAAATGGTTGTCATACTATACCGCTGGTGGGCGAAAGGAGAAAAAGACCAGCATGGAAAGCCAGTTGCGTGAGGTTGAAGCACTCAAGGCACAAGTGACGCGGATTCCGGAGATTGTCCAAGAGCAAGTGCAACAACAACTGGGAACGACGCTCAACGCCATGGTGCCTACGTTGATTCATGGGATGACGACGTGGATTGCGGGCGGCCAACAGGGGCCTCCCCCAGTTCCCAGCTTCACGGCCAGCAACTCGCACAACGCGCAGGCGGCACCATTGGTGTCTCCGGCGATGCCATTGGTGTCTCCGGCGGAGGCGGTATTCGTGTCTCCGGCGCCGGCACGGGCATTGGAGCTTGATGTACTCGGGTGTACGCCGGCCGGCACCTTGCCAGCAAGCGCCCCTCCATCAGTTGCACGCCCGCCGTTGGCGGTGCCTCGACATTAGCCGAGCTCGACGGCATCACGGTAACTAAGCCTCTCGGCCGATGACTTCATCTCCTTGCCTTTGACTGGGCATCCCTGACGCCTTACATGTTTTTGCAGGGCACCGCCGACGTTCCTTGCACTCTCCCGCACTTCGTTGGCGGCGAGTTGGTCAATGTCGCCACGGGCAGAATCGTTCAACCGGGCAACCCCGTGTTCCACGGTAATCCGATGCCACCCACAGTGTATAAGGTTGAAGTGGTTCGGGTGCTGCCAGGCTGTGACGAGCTGTTACCTCCGATTTGACCCGCTGGGGCCGACAAAGAAGATGAGATGACCCTCAGCGCCTGCGTAAGCTGGCCCCTGCTTTGGCCGAAGAGCCAGATTCGTTTTGGGGCGGGGGACACCACCCCACAGACAAGACCGCCAGTCGTGCCGGCGCCAAGCCATGGCAAGAATGCCGCAATGCTACCAGACATGCTGGACATCCCTATGGCACAGGATCCGGACATGCATATGGCACAGGATCCGGACGACGACGACAACGATGATGGTACATTTACCAACGTCGATAAGTACTTTGCCGAACATGGGTACGGTGATGAGTTCTGTGGGCCTCCTT
This sequence comes from Triticum urartu, assembly GCF_003073215.2. Classification (NCBI taxonomy): domain Eukaryota; kingdom Viridiplantae; phylum Streptophyta; class Magnoliopsida; order Poales; family Poaceae; genus Triticum; species Triticum urartu. The sequence goes on along the minus strand of NC_053025.1, from coordinate 59,504,446 downwards.
CTCAAGAACCCAACCAAGACGACCGCGATATAGCTGGTACGGCGGAGAAACCCAATTGCAACAGGCGTCGTCTAGCATTCAGTTCTCAGGAGACGCTTCCAGCTGCCGCCTTCACCGAGCCTCAGATAGCTGAGGTGCGAAATATTATCAGCCCCAACATGCTCGAGAAGGCGGTCTGTGAGCAGAACTCGGTCCCATTACAGCAGATCAAGAAGAAGGGACATAAACGAAAGACTAAAAAGGGCGCCAGTGCGAGCCAGCCGGCACCGAGTACGATCCGTGCTCAGGACGGGCCACCTTCACCTAAGGATATCTCGAGGAGGTTGCATGTGGCGGGTAGGGCGATGCTACCGACAAATATGCTCAATGCTGCAACCGGTGCTATGCGGAGTCTGCATGACAGTGTTCTTTCTTTGGAGAAGTGGCGTCTCAGAGAGAATGATGTGGCATACCCGGTTTTCGTGGCCAAGGTGCCAGAGGGCAAGGGCTTTGTGGATGGCGCCATCGGGGGTACGATCGTCCTGCGGTTTGATGACATCTTTGCTATGTTTAACCTTCATCCGCTGCACTACACCTTCGTTCGGCTATTTTCGCTGAGTATGGAGATGCAGATCATTAGAGACAAGACCCCGGACATCGTGATAGTCGACCCCTTCTACATGCGTGCCAAGCTCTTGGGCAGCGCTGGGGACCGCGAAGTCGCGAGTTCATACCTCGAAGGCGTCATTCTGGCAAACCCAGACAAGGATAACTTCCTCGTGCCTTACTTTCCCGAGTAAGTCATCCCCTAACCGCCCTGTAACATATGATTTCTTAGATTTCGATCGTTCTTTTTTTTCTAACATTCCGTGTTTTGTGCAGTGACACACATTGCACACTCATCCTCTTAAGCCCGAAATATTCCATGGCCACGTATTTCGACCCGAATCGTGACTCCAAGATAGACTACACAAATATCAAGAAAGTTCTTATGATGTTCTCCCCGGCTACGCAAAATCTGGAGGCACCTTCACCAGGCCAGTTCGTAGGTACGGCAGGCATGTGTTCGCCCACAATACTAAGTTCTGCTGCGTCAAGCAGCCGCCTGGCGGTCAGAAGGATGCCTACTACGCCCTCCATCACATGCGGGCGATCGTACGGGACCATCATCACCTTCTGCTACCAGATAATCTCAAAGATTGGGCCGCGAGCTTGTCGGCAATCCAGGATGCGGACATCAGACAAGAATTCTTTCACATCCAGTCGGAGTTTGTGGACATCATCCATCAAGATGTCCTTCATACCTCGGGGCAGTTCTACCTCAGATATCAACCATCCAACAGTGAGATAGACACAACGCTACAAATGCAGGCTGATAACGCCCGTGATTTCATGACCATCACGACAGACGGCGGCTTCATCCATGCTCCGGTCTCATGAGTCGAGTCGAAAGTAGTGATGCTATGTGTAGTTCTGAAACATTGATTGGCTCATGTTGTAATTAAACTTTAATGAATTGTATGTCTCTTTGGTTTGGACAGTCGTTCAACTTAGATGTAATCGATGCTATTTATTAGTAGGACCATGAATCGTGCTATTAATGTCTTGCTTTTCTCTTCCGATCCTTTTGTTGCATACTTATATATTGCTTATGTATTGTCTGTTGTTTGGCTTGTGCATAGAGATGCCGTCGTATGTCGTGTACAAGGGTAAGGTTCCCAGAGTCTACGACGTCTGGGAGGAGTGTCGGAGACAGGTTCACCGTTTCAGCGGTAACAGTTACAAAGGGTACACCACTAGGGCGGAGGCGGAATCTAGATACGCCCGCTATCTAGCGGGAGAGAGGAGGGAGCGTTGGAGGAACCGGATGAAGACCAGTTTCATCACGATGATGCTCATCGTGATGACCGCAGCTCTCTTCTATGTGATGGTAGTTTAGATGATCGATATCGACTTGTAATGTGAAGACAAACTCGCTACTCGCGGTCTCGAGACTTGTAATGTTCTATCTTTGTTCGGTCTTTTGAATTCGGAGACTAATATGATGAATTGTATTCAGAGACTAATCTTCTATTGTATTCGATGAATCTGCTGTTGCTGTGTGGTGCTATCTATATTCTGTCCAATAATATATTTTGTATCCTGTGCAAAAATCAGAAAAGTAAAAAAAATAAAACCTAATATTCATACTAATGGAGCATCACCTCACAGTGCGCCATTAGTATACCAAAGGATACTAATGGCGCATCACTACATAGTGCGCCATTAGTATGCCAAAGGATACTAATGGCGCATCACCCCACAATGCGCCATTAGTATGCCAAAGCACATGGGTAAATATGCCCCCTGGGAGGCATACTAATGGCGCATGTTGGTCTATACTAATGGCGCACGGTGTGGTGCGCCATTAGTATCTGGCGCACCAGTGGTGCGCCATTAGTATATAATACTAGTGGCGTGGTACTAGTGGCGCACCAGTAGTGCGCCATTAGTAGGCAAAACTGGTGCGCCACTAGTAGGCCTTTTCCTAGTTGTGTCTACGGGGTTAAGAAACTAGGCCTTCTCATCTATCTATCAGGATGACGTGTTACTAATCCATAGACTTATAGGATTGATGGATTCATGTCTCAGTTCAGTTTCCAGTACTTTCGTGTGTTCATAGTTGGTCTCAGAACCTTGATATTGTGATGTTGAGTGGTTATGCCACAATTTTTGCAGGATGTCTCAAATATTTTTGAGCATTTACAGCCGTTATGCTGTCCGAGTCATCCCAGGTTTCCAAAAAATCTGATGCATTTGTAAATTCCTTCTTCCCGTTTTCGATGTTCCTTTGGTCAGAATAAGCACACTAACTGGTGCATTGAGGTACTCTATTGCCTCGGTTTATATGTTGGAGCTATTATTATGACCCTAGGTGTTTTAGGGAGTCACCTAGTGATCTAGCCATGTTTTGTATCCCCGGTGTGTGATTCTGGCCATTATTCTCGAAAGCATCCCGTGATGCCATGTAGTAGTAGGTATTCTATTCATGGGTTCTTGAACCCGAGATTCACCCTACTTACCTCATGTCGATAGTGTTGCTAGTTCCTTTAGGATATTAGTAACCTTTGCGATAGTCCTCGAGGTTCATGGTACATTCTTCTTCCAATTACCATGAACCATTCTTGGCAGGAGTTCTTTTAAACCAAAAGGTCATGACCAGAGTGCTCTTGATGAGTTCTCCATTCTATATTGTGAATCTGCCAGTTCTACCCCTTTCCGCATGGGTTATCCGGAAGAAATGTTGTGCTTCGCTCGACATACTAATCTTTGCATCCACAACTCAGAAAAACATATGTTCCTTTGGGTTGTCCCTCTTTAGTTGTATCTTGATCCCCGTCTATCAATTTGTAGTCAGGAGTAGTCGTGCACTCGTGTTATCGATGCCTATTACTCTTGTGGTTTGTCAAGCCATTCTATTCCAGAATGACTAGGAGAAACAAACTCCAGTACCTCATCCACATCTAGAATTGGGTCAAAGCAGTTGTATTCCGCAGATCAAATGCCAATCCAACTTTTGATTCTGTTCTACCCTGAAGTATTGCCCTCTTGATGTCAGGAATGTCATGATAATTGCACCAACTCTTATGAATTCTTGATGCGGTGATACTTCTCGCCATCATCATTCTCTCCTCGGTTCCGTGTTGTTGCAACCGGAATACCAGCAAGTGAACCATGATGTGTGAAATCAATACTCCTAGCAACTAGTTGCTTGGTAGTAAATGTACAATATTCTCATTCTAAGCGTGTTGGTTATTGACTCATCATTCTAAGATAGATTGTGCTACCTAGTCCTTATTTCCGGTGCACTCTTCGATCAATGAGTTAGGATTATTCAAACCCTTGCTTATTTATTCATATCATCTTGCTCTAAAAAGCAAGATTGTTCTCGAGCTTAGTAACATATCGGTGGTTCGTGATGTTCCGAATATCCTCTCGGAAGTATTACCAAGTTGTCACCTGACCGCTATGTTGAGTTCGTGATCATGCTAGTTTTCCTCCAAACCACCCATTCTCCAAGAATCTTCGTTGGATACCCCTAAGCTAGTTGGTTAAGCTAAACAATGACTGGAGAGTTGGAAGATAAAAGCTTGTCTGACTTAGTTCATGTTAAGGGATATCTTTTGTGTGTGTGTGTGTGTTGAAGAAAGATGACATCTTCATCGATTGATCCTCGTGATCAACTATCGGTGCTATTGTCTTAACCAATCTTTGATTTGAGTATGGGATAGCGTCAAATCAAATCAGAACCAACGATATTCGTAATGTTGTCTTACTCGTGGTTGTTCCTCGAGCATACACCATTATATCTTTTGGGTCTGACTAATGCTAACACCTTGTTCACATGATTGTGGAGTTCCATATATATGGAAACCTGGATGAATTGTTGTTGAGCCCATCGACAACATCTCTGTCTCCTCCATGATTTGGTTGAACATTACACTAATGTTGGAAACTTTATAAGCATTATCTTCATGTTCCGTTCATGAAGCATATGTTCGGATGAAAGGAGTGACTTCCTCTAATTCATGTGCATTTGATGTAAGTTGCCGTCGTGAATTCGAGAAAGTTTGTTTTGCTTCCTCTGGAATCATCCCAAGTCAGTCATGCATGTGCGAAGTATTCTATGGTCTGATAGACTGATCATCTTCATTCTATATGTATCCCTAGCACACCAAGCCACTAACTGATTTGTTCAAGGAGAAGAAGTTTCTTCATAAGAGCTAATCATATGACTTATGCAAGGACTTTGTTATCCGCGATGATGGTTCCCAACTAGAACTCGATAGTGTTTTATTATAAGACTACTACGTGGTCATGCTTGTCTGGGACAACGTGTTCACATGTTGTAGCAAAACCAGCTCATGTTCTGTAGCTTGCTATCATAGTTCATCTCCCGAGAATCTCGCAATGTCATCTCGTCGATTTGTGTTGCAAACTTTCACTTTTCTTTATAGATTTGATGAGTCTGGAATATCCTGACACCAACCAGATCTGAATCTCAGGCAGATGTGATGGTTGGAACGTGTCCCAAGAATTATAATATTGGTCTCTCGATAACCCGGTAACGTGGATGTCGTGGCCAACACACCTAGCCGGAAGGCCTATTATTGTAGTATCTTGTTTGAAGAAGTTGGCCACCTCCCGATAAGGATCTCGTAGAATTTATTCCAAAAGTAGTTCCTTATGGATTTTTGTGTTTCCGAAGTCCGACCTTTTACTTGATGTCCAAGATACCAAACCATATCAATAAATGGGTTATGCTAGCACATCAAGGAGAACATTTGAAGCGGAGTGCTAAATGTATCTCGGTCGATCATCCAGATTTTGATCCCTTGGCCTCGCTAAGGTGAAATCTGAGAAAGTGTTATCTTTCTTTGCATCTGCATCTTCCACCATTATTCATCATGGTAGCATGTTGTGTTGCCAGGATCCTTGACACGGATATTGGTAAAACCTTGATGAATACGGAAATGCTCAAGTTCTTGAGAGCACGTGCAAGAACTAGGATCTATCGTCGGCATTAATTGGGAACTCAGTTTCTTCGATTATGCCATAACCTTTCAAACAGTGGAATCTCTCTCTACTGTTGGGTTTCTCCCCAGTTACTAGAATCATTCCCAGCATTTGCATTTTGTTCCCAGCTTGCACCGCCATTGTGTCATCCTACTACGGACTACCCTTCTCAGTAATTACTAACCAGGATCATCTTCAAAGTAGTCCTACCACGGGTTCCATCCATTTCCGAAGATAAGCAAAAAATCATCCATTGGGTCGTCTTCAACAAGGTAGTCCACATCATCCATCCTAGTTTGAGTATGCCATTCTTCCGAACTCCCTCAAACGATCGATGGTGATTTTCCTTAGGCTGGTATAGAGAGTTTCAATGAGCTAGATATCAGAAGTAATTCCTTTTGCCACTTAAGGGAATAATCCTACGAGTCACCTCCTCTAAGGTGCCCCGTTATGGGATCATGGTAATTGTTTCCTCGCTACCTTGAAACCCTCTTCAAATTGTTTCTCCATCCCTTTGGATGTATGTTTCATGTCTTAGCTCGAGAGATGTTTCTATGTCTCATTCCGTGAGTTGATCTTGTGATCATTAGGATGATCCATCCATGTAGACATGTCTCGCTCTTTTGTCCTTGTGTTGGATGAAGATCTCGAAAGCAAAGATGTCAAGATCGACTTGAGTTATCAAATCAACCTCCTCGAGAAAGACATCTGGATCGTGAAGAATATGTTAGCTTGTGTCCCTCTGTCTTCTTACCTCACGACTAGAATCTCGGGACGAGATTCTTGTTTAGTAGGGGTGAGTTGTCACATCCCTAGTTCTGGCATGCTCTGAGCTAGCTAGTCTTGTGTTGCATCAAGTCTAAAATTTCTGAAAGTTGAATTGAGGTTTGTTGAAACCCTCAGAATCAGTTCAAAAATAATCAACATTTAATTCTCATCAAATGAGTCCAAGGAAATGTTCCTGTTACTCTGAGAAAATATTGGTAAGAGGTAAAATTCAAACCAATATTTTTGGAATCACAGAAATATTTATTTTGGGCCTTTGACTTAAATCAATGACATATTTGGAGTTGAATTTATTTCTGTTATATAAGAAATAAAGTTCAAATATTTTTGTAAGTTGCTTGTGACCTTGGACTAGTTCTGAGCTCACATAACAATTTACAGAAAGTTCAAAAAATGATTTGACATTTTAAATCAAATCAAAACCAATTGTAGAAAATAGAAAACATTAATAAATAGAAAAACCAGAGAGAGAGAGAGAGAATCTACCTGGTGCCTACCTGTGCGGCCTGCTGCTGAAGCCAGCCCAACCCATCCCCACCTCCCCTGTTGTCTTCCTCCTCTTGCCAGGAGGACGAAGGGCGCATGGTCGCCGCGCGCGAGCCACCTCCTCCCTGCCTGCTTCATCCTAGATGCGTCTAGGCGACTCCACACACTCCCCTCGACCCTCTCCCACTCTCCCCCATGCTCATCCCCTCCCATGGACCTATCTCTCTCACCCCCCCGAATGGCTTCGTCCGCCACCGGCTCATCACCACCGCGGCCACCGCCGTTCCGACGACACCCTGGAGCTACCCACGAGCTCCGCCTCGTCCCTCTCTTCCTCCTCACCGAGCCGCCCACGCCGGAAGCCCCTGGATGCCGCACACACCGCCGTTCCCCTCGTCGGCCACCGAAGATCGTCGCCGTTGATTTGCTGCCTCCGGTGCCTCCCCGAGCTCTCTGACCCTCCCGTTTGACTCACTGTGAGCTCCTCTGCCGCTCCCCACTCTCCCCGTGCTCTGTTGCGCCGTGTACCCGCCGTTTCCATCGGAGCCGAGAGCCGGCCGCCGCCGTTCTTGTCGCCGCCGTAACAAGAGCTAGCAAAGCTCGTTCCCGAGCACGACTACATGCTCCACAGCTCCTGAACAAGCTAAAGCCGCCACCAGCTCGTCTTCTCGTGCACCAGAGCGCTGTGCCGCTCAAACCCGAGCTGCGGCAACCGCCGCGAGCTCCACGCCGGCGAACTCGCCGCGAGCTCCACTCCGGCGAGCTCCGGCCTCCCCACGACCCAGCACCTACACCGTTCGACGCGCGGGAGCAAGAGCTTTCCAGCGCACCCAGACACGCTTCGAACGAATCCCTGTAGCGCTTTTCCGAGCCGCACCGCCGTCTCGGCCCTCGCCGGCGACTAAATGCCGGCGGGTTGACCGCTTTGACCGGCAGGGTTGACCGCGCTGGCCCGGGTTGACCCCGGTTTGACCTCCCCTGGGTCCTGACGTGTGGGCTCAGTCCCCTGTTTAATTAGTGTTAGTTTAATTAGTGTCAATTAACTTAGTTAACCCACTGACTCGCTGACATGTGGGCCCAGCCCTGCTGACATTTTAGTTAGTGTTAGCTTAGCGCTAATTAACTCAGTTAATTCACTAAGTCACTGACCAGCGGGCCCCACTGGCCAGGTTTGACCTAGACCGGCCCTGTTGACTGCTGACGTCACAGTGACGCAATGCTGACACATATAAGTGTTTTTTGGATTTATTTTATCCAGGAAATTCCAGAAAATAGCCAGAACTTCTAAAAATCATAGAAAATCAACCGTAGCTCCAAATCAAACAATTTATATATGAAAAATGATCAGAAAAATCCAAAGAATCTGTTTACGGCGTTTGCAGGCATGTTAGAGCAACTTATGTCCTGTCTTAGGACAATTCAATTAAATGCCATTTAAGAAAGCACATATGGAGTTTGAATTTGAACCTTTGGTTCAAACCAACTTCATTTAATATGTTGCTAGTTGCATTAGTTCAATCAACAGCATATTGCCATGTCATGAGCATGCATCATATTGTTGCATTGCATTGATTTTGTTTCTTCCTTGTTTGCCCGGTATTGTCCCCTCTTAGTAAACATGGTTCCGGCGATGAGTTCGATGACACCGAGTAGAACTATATTATCTTCAGAAGTGCCAGGCAAGCAAAACCCCCTTGTTCATTCCCATAAATCCCACTCTCTCGCTCCTGCTCTCTTTTACTGCATTAGGACAACAACGATTCAAGTGTTACATGCTGCGGTAGTTGAACCCCTTTCCTCTGCATGACCTGTCATTGCCACAGTAAATAGATGAAACCCACTAGCATGAGTAGGAGTTGTTTGAGCCCTGATGTGCCTACTCATTCATGCTTGTTTTCATGCCTGCTATTGCTTAGAGTTTGTGTCAGGTCTGATTCATCGGGGATGAATTGGAAAGTTGTGAACATGTCCTACTGTGTGTGAGCTAAGTGTGTTGAACACGATTTGGTAAAGGTATCGATGAGAGGCCATGTAGGAGTACATGGTGGGTTGTTTCATTGGAACCCGTCTAAAGCACCGAGATCTGTATGTGTGATTCAAGAACCAGCTACTACCATGCATTGGGCCCAAAACCAATGGACCCTCTCGGCTTCTTAACCACCCTAGCTTTCTATCTAGGAGTTGCAACTAGTTCTGGTGTTTATAGGTTATGTGTTGGCGGCCGTGCGTAGCGCTGACCCTAGGGGTGGGCTATGATGCGATAGATACGCATGGCACGGTGTACCGAGACGCCCGTTTGGTGTCGGGAACCGTGTACACATCGTTCGGGGCCATATGTGGAAACCTGCCGGACTCCCTGCGGATGGAACCTGGATAGGCGATAAACCTGGACTAGAGACTTGAGTGTTTAGGTAGGCCATGGCCGACACCCTCGTTGGGCTTCCGCTTGAAGGTTGCCGAGTACATGTCGTGTAAACGGCGGTAAGTGGTGAGAGCGTGTGTGAAGAAGTACACCCCTGCAGGGTTAACATCATCTATTCGAATAGCCGCGTCCGTGTAAAGGACTACTTGGTTGCCTATACAGTTCATAGACAAGTGAAAGTGGATACTCTAAAACTCGCAAGATAAGCGTGAGTGCTATGGATGGCCTTCTCGTAGGGAGACGGGAGCAGATCCATAGCGTGTATTGATATGGTGAATATGTGGACTCGTGTGCGCCACCTCAAAAGAGTTACTTGCAGTCGTATTAGTTAGCCACTGAGTCAAAGCTGGCTTGCTGCAGTTAAACTCCACTCCCCTTTGTTGATACCGATGCATATGTAGTTAGTTCTGATGTAAGTCTTGCTGGGTACATTTGTACTCACGTTTGCCTATTTTATGTTTTGCAGAGAGACGTCAGTCTCGCTAGTAGTTCCGTGTGGACTTCGACATTTAGCTTGTTACCTCAGCTACGATCTTGTGCCCTCGGCAGGATCTGGTAGATAGTCAGGCTTCTCAGCCTTTTTCATTTGTAGATGTCTGTACTCAGACATGTTAAGCTTCCGCATGTGCTTTGTCTGGTATGCTCTTGAAATGTTGGGTCATGAGACCCATGTTTGTAATATCTGGCTCTTCGGAGCCTAATGAATAAATACTTTGAGTCGTAGAGTTTTGTTGTGATGCCATGTTGTATTTGCACATATCGAGCATATTGTGTGTATGTTATTGAAATGCTTGGTATGTGTGGGATCCGACAATCTAGTTGTTTATCCTTGGTAGCCTCTCTTATGGGGAAATGTAGTCTGGTGTTTCCACTGAGCCTTGGTAGTCTGCTACAGCCCGGTTTACCGGAGTCCTGCTAGCCCAGTACTACTGCTCCGGAACACTTAGACTGGCCGGCATGTGATTCACTTCGTTCCTGTGTCTGTCCCTTCGGGGAAATGTCACACGGTGACTTCCAGAGTCCTGCTAGCCTGCTACAACCCGGGTTCCCGGAGTCCTGTTAGCCCAGTTGCTACAGCCCGGATTCACACGCTGATGACCGACATGTTCGATGTTGTTTCATGTATGCCTGTCCCCATAAGTTAGTGCCACTTTGGGTGCACGACTAGTCATGTCGGCCCGGGTTCTCTGTCATATGGATGCTAGCGACACTATCATATACGTGAGCCAGGTAAGGTGGCACCCGTGGGAATACTGTGCATGAGGCCACAAAGTGATATGAAGTGTTACATGCTAGATCGGTGTGACTTAGGATCGGGGTGCTGACACACTAGTACTACCTTTCATAGTGGGTAGTAGTAACATAAGTATGGTAAAATGCAAAGCCTCATTTATTAGGTTATAGACTCATATTGCATTGGGACATGTGATGTTATAGTAATAACTAGCTAAGTTACTCAAACTACCTCTCTCCTCATTAACTCATTGCCACATAAGCAAATTTGTTGAGTTGGACTCGATGTTACTGCTGAAGTTACTCCCACTGTGGCTAGTCTAAGTCGTCTTAGAGCAAGTGAAAAAGAGGAGTGGGCTCTCATGCAAGAGCCTAAATATATGCGGATTTCTAGGCCGATATACAATGAATATTGAGAAAGAGAGAGAGAGAAGATGAGAAAAAATAGCACTCTTATAGCTAGCCTTATAGCTAGCCTTATTGTATGAGTGGCTACAGGTGATGGCTCTACTATGACATGGCAACATCATATAGCCAGTAGCTGGCTATACTATTAAGTATTAACCATGATCTTAATGTATTTTTGCTAATTAATAGGATTACATGAAATGAACTAACCACTGCATGTTCTCGTCGGCTTCCTCGACAAGTTCACCATCGTCAAGAAGCTCGCGGACAACCTTGACGTATGCCTCCAGCCCACGCGCCCAGGCTCTGCGATGCCCGCCACCCTCAACGGCCTCTATGTTGACAACCTCTTCGACCATTGGTGGCCCTGCGATTGCCCACCGCTGCGCCGGAGAATGTCCACCTCGAGGTCGCGCTCTCTACGCAGCGCCTGGCACAGCAAGACACCGTTGACATAATCACCCACATCTATGCGCAAATCGTCCACAAGGACTACTACGTGCTAGAGGAGGACGATAGGTCGCTGGCCTTATTGATCCGCAGGGCAACCTTGGACGGCATTGTTCAGAAGCACGTTGAGCTCTCCGCCAACGCCGCTGCTCCTCACACGTCGGTTGGTGACCCGGCGCACTAGGGCGTGAGGATGTCATTGATGGATCCGTATGTATCTTTATCTTTCCGTCAAATCCATGTAGTAGTATATGGTACTACTAGTAATTATTTTACCTTTCGCATCAACTTCATAATTTTTGTACATACTTCATGTATGAACCACGCCAGAACCAAACTTCTCATTACTCGAGGGAAAATCGTTATTTCTATCTATTGGTCGCGCCATGGAGCGGAACCAAATTTTACAAGTTACAAGTTCAAAAGGAAAAGCCTACCGTGTTTGCGTACATCGCACCCCCACATGGTTGGTCCGGCCTGCCGCTCAAGGGGGAATGCGTGTTGTGTTGCATTTTCACTTACAAGTGGGGCCATAGTTGTGACACCCCAAATTTTTGACCTTGTTTTATTAATTAAATTTTTTTCCAGGAAATTAAAACTTTTATTTTCTGGGCTCCCTTTTTATTTTTGAACCTTTCCCTCCCTTGATTTATGGAGTTTTTCCCCAAAGTGAAAACTTTTCAAATATGTTTTTGGACTTGTTTAACCTCTCAAGAAAAACTTTTCTTTTATTAGTAGAACTAATTACATAATTAATTTGCTTGATCTTTATTTTCTTGAAAAATGGTTTTTCAAGGTTATATGGCCATATTTTAAACTGCAACCATTTGATAAACTCTTTCATAATTCCAACCAAAATTTGGAGATGTCATGTGATGTTTTTAAATCACTTTTATGCAAAAATATCTTTTATTCTTGTAATAATTTAAGCTCTACACCCAATTTTCTTCTCTGGTCCAGAGTGCAATTTTGCACTACAACTCATTTAAATATTTCTTTCTAGCCTCCACCAAAATTATGGGATGTTGATAGTAGCATATGATTCAACATTATGCAAAAACCTAGTGTTGTTCTTTGAAAAATTTGAGTGAATCAACCTCATTTTCATTCTGGTCCAGCCTTGTGATTTCTACTACAACCCTATTTAATTTTGCTCCAATGATCTTGTGTTTTCTCCTACTTGTAGACAGCCCTACCAAACCCCTAAGTCCAGGAGCATGCACCCATTGGATCACTTTTGGTTCATGGAATAGTGCCATTAACCTTCTGTCCAGAATTGAAATTCTGCAAAACTTGCACTAACAAGTTTGTGCTTTTCACAAACTAACCTCACCACCCTCTTGTACATCTAAAGAGACCCCAATCTGGAAGTTTTGGCCACCCCAAGAGATGCCTAGGTGCATGTGGCATTCTATCGAGCACCCTGTAGGCATGACCAGTTTTGACATGAGTCTTAGCTTGCACTGTGATCTTGCTTCCCTTGCCTAAATACCTTGTCCAATAGACTCCTCGCTACTCATAACCTAGGTCTGCTAATTTCCAGCCTCACCCGAGACCTCTAACACGCCCTGACATTTCATCGAGCACGTCCCGTGCGTGCTCTGGGCGCAAGCAGAGCGCGCGTTTTGCACGTGCTCGCGCCCGAGCCAGCACGCCCCTGGATAAGCTTCCCCGAGCTCATCCTGATCCCCTCCCTCTCGCCGTGTCACGCCAAAGGCCCCGACCGCCCCCTGGCGCCCTACAGCGCCGCCACCAGAGCCCTCTTGGCGGCACGCCCGCGGCCGCACCTGCTCCTACCATGGTCGGCACCGCCCCGACCACCACAGCGCGCCAGCTCGCCTCCATGGACAGTGGAGCGTTCGTCGGTAGCTCCTGGAGCCGACTAGCCACCGCCACGTCGCCCTGCAGCACAGTAAGGCGGTTCGCCGGCGAACTTATCCATGGCCGCCGTGGAACCGCCTTGCCTTGCCTATAAAAGGAAGCCCGACCTCGTCCCCGCACTCATGCAACCTCAGTACACTCTCCAGTTCCCCCCATGGCAGCCAATTGACCCGAGGAGGTCATCTTCTTCCTCTCCGGCAAATCCTGCCGCCGCTACTGCCCCGGCCGTTGCGACGCCACCAGGACCTCCCCCTCTCCACTCTCTTCACCAGGAACTCCCTCTCCCTCTCATGAGTCCAAACCCCCACTCAATTTTCCTCGGGACTCGCCGCAGGCAAAAATTCACTTTGCCCCCGAAACCTCCTCCGCCGCGAAGCTCGCCGCCGGCAGCTCCCTCCGTCCCCTCCTGCCTGACGACCACCGGGAGGACCGCCCTGGAGTGGCGGATCCATCCCCGCCCTCGGGGCCCCGTGAGGAGCCGCCAATCGCCGGCGACGATCGCCGGAGTTCCGCCTCCGCTCGGGACAGAGGAAGAGGAGGGAGAGGACTAGTTAAACCTGACCAGTGGGCCCCCTGGACCCACTGTCAGTGACCCACCCCTTCGCCACACGTGTTAAGTGAAAGCGTAAAACCCCAAGTATGTAACCCCTACTTAGAATGCGTATTCGTGGCTGAAACGTTTTCTTTTTGTTTTATTTTTAAAAACAGATTTTGACCAGAACTTTGACTGGTTATATCTTTTTAAATATAACTCCAAATGAATTAATTCTTTTTCCTACATCTCTCAAATTCTGTCTAGTTTATTTTAAGATTTATTTGAAAATTTTCGAAACAATTTTTTTGTACTGTTTTTGAAGTATGTGTTATTTGCATATTTTTGAAAATAGGATTTTTGGAAGAGAAGAAAGCTTTCAAAAGATTTGGAGTGCACCCTGCCTTTCTACACCATGAAGGCAAGCATCTTGAACCCTGACATAATATCTTTGATGTGTTAGTTGACACGTTTATAACACCACCTTATTTCGGAGAACTTGTTATTTCATGTGATATGGTCATTTGCATGGATGCATATTAGTGATTTTCCTTGCTGTTGGGAATGAATATACTTGTGATGGTAATCATCCTCATGTGCCTTGCATGCATGCCGGAAAGGAATCCGGGAAAGCCTCTGCCTTGGGTAGGAGTGAGCTTGTCGCCGGTCCCCGTCGGGACGGTTATATCCGGTATGGCATGGCAAGGTATAATGAGTGTTGATTTGTTGGTTGAAATAATTTTATTACACATGTCATGCAGGAAACTCATAAGCCTCCTGAGTCGGCCATAGATTGAGTCTTGTTCCGGTAACCCCCATACTTGTTTCGTACTGCCACTGGTCCCTACCGTAGGTGGGGTATGGTTCAGTAAGTTGTTAACCCTTGTCTTGGCACACACCGTACAGAGAGGCCATGGTGGAAGATACCGGTTGTAGCTGGTAGGCATGCCACCTGGTCCGGGGGCATGGGTGTATCCGGTTGGGACCGAGAGGGGGGCACCCCTTAGAGCGCGCGATAGAAATTTGATCCCATGCTACGCGAGGTTGTAGCCTCCCCACTTAGAGTTTTGCTTAACAAGTGTCGTGGGTGATTCCAGACACGAGTAAAAGCTGGTGTGTGCAAGTCAGGTGTGTTTTCAATTAAAAGACCGTAGACGGAATTAGTCCCGATGGACTAAAGGAATCCGTTACTCGTGGGTAAAGAGTACACCCTCTGCAGAGATATTAAACCTATTCGAATAGCCGTGTCCATGGTTAAGGATTACAGTCTGGGATGGGTCAAGTGTCGGTCTTAGTGTCGGTCTTCGGAGGAGAAACCACTAAACTCGAATATTGATGATGACATGTGATATATGATGGTTATGATTGTTATCATTATGGACTAACCGGTTGTATTGTTTGAAATAAGGAATATCCCTGGGACGGTACCACCTCCTGGATATTCACTATGATTATAAGCCCTTTATGTGGCGTCGCTCAGACGCCCGACTGTGGCAGGTTCGTTATTTCATTTATTTTTACAAGCCCTTTATGTGGCGTCGCTCAGACGCCCGACTGTGGCAGGTTCGTTGTTTCATTTATCTTTACAAGCCCTTTATGTGGTGTCGCTCAGACGCCCGACTGTGGCATGTGGTTACTTCATTTACTCATAAGCCCTTTATGCGGCGTCGCACAGACGCCCGACTGCGGCATGTTTGTTATTTCATTTTCTTATAAGCCCTTTATGTGGCGTCGCTCAGACGCCCGACTGTGGTATGCTTGTTATTTTATTTACTTTATAAGCCCCTTACGTGGTGTCGCTAAGACGCCCGACTGAGGCATGCTCACTTTTACTATCCTTTCGAGATGTCGCTTCAGACATCCGATTGGTGCATTTTATTTCTATTCTGTCATTGCATATTACGGTTGCATATAAATAACCTGCTTGCATCAAGATTTTATTTATGACTGACGATGTGATCATAGAATATTTCAGTACATGTTGATCAATTATATTATACCTGTGTTCTAAATGTTTGCGAGTACATTCAAAGTACTCACTGGCTTGTCCCTGGCTATTGTCTTGGCCAGATTGCTTGCTTGGAGAGGAGCGTGGCGATGACAGTCTCGGGACCTAAGCAACGGTGATAGCAGCCTCGCGAAGATAGGAGTTAACCTGGTCAGCTGTTCCTGTGGGAAATGGAGTCCCATAGACCGTGGTGATCCACAAACCGCTTCCGCCCTCAACCACTAGAAACCATTTGATGTACTCATAGGCCACAATGGTCTTGTACTTTATATTTTGCACTTTTGCTTGGAATTTCTGTAACAAGTTGGTGCCTCATCAGCTAACAGTAATCCTGGGGCTGGTGAGCACAACGGCCCTTTTCTGGAATTTAATGCCCGGAAAACCGGTCGTGACAGTAGTTGAGCAAACCGACTATCGGCAAACCCCCACCCCTCCCACCACGCGATGGCTGAGAAAACAAGAGGGAGAAGAGATGGCCGTAGCATGGAATCCAAGAAAATTGGTGTCGGATGGGACTCATGTGGGTAGCGTGTGCCGTACTGGTAGACGTGAATGCTAGTTATGGCCCATGCCACCCCACTATATCGAGCCTATATCGAGGTGCTGGTTACGTAGAACAAATTTCCTAGAGTCCGTGCTCAGCCCTCCTCTATCTCTCTTCTTAGCTAGCTAGCAGATGCGCGGAGCCCATCGTCTGTTTGCTCACATGCGGTCCCACATGTCAGTGAAAACGCAAGAGGACCCACTGAACCTGCACATCTTTCACCTCGACGTGCTGGTGATGAAAAACAAATCCAATAAAGATCTTCAGTGGCCGCTTTTGGAGTTACTCAAGAGTAGTAAGATTCTACTCCCTCCGATCCTTTTTAGTCTGCATATAAGTTTTGTCTGAAGTCAAAGCATCTCTACTTTGACCGAATTTATAGAAAAAAATATTAACATTTACGATGTCAAATCAATTTTGTTAGATTCATTACACAAGAAGAAGGTTAATTAGTAAAGGGAAACTAGCTAACCCGCATGCATGTTGATGAAACAATTATAATTACGGTGGAAGACAAACGTACCGAAAGCATCAGGATTCCATGCAAAAACAGTGCCACGAGTGGTGGCAGCAGACACAAGACCCTCGTATTGAATTGCATCACAGTACTCATCCATGTATGGAAACTGATTTTTGAGCAATATCCATCGAGTCGAACCTTGAAGGACGACAACAAGCTTGTCAAAGGTAGCGACACCACAAGCATTCCTATAACCCCAAGAGCGATTGGGAACTCGACAAATTGCTATCTTCTGTAGATGACAGTCACCATGATCGTAGTTGAACGTACGTAGAATACCGGTGTGCTCAACCTCTAGGCAGTCTGAGATTTTTGGAAGTGGAACCCGGTGACGAGTGTACACGTTCACAAGTTCCCACTCACAGTTGTACCCAATATAAACAACCCAATCTCCATTTGCGCCTACCCAAGCCTTACCCTCAAGCGATGGCATCTTAACATCACACATATCATTATCAAGCGCCACCAACTTGCACAAGGCGAGGCCTCCGTCGTCCACGCGCCAGTGAGCAGGGTCATGGTGAAGAAGATAGGGGAGATCAAACCGCTCCTGGACCCTTGGGTTCCTTATAATGATGTTATTAGTTGAGTCGAGAATGGTCTTGAACGAACCTGCCATGCTAGCCGAGGTGATGGCGTCGCACCGATCAATGAGTTCCTCCACCACGTCATCATTCAAATCGGGGGAAGAATAACGGGGTTGTTTCCGGTCCGTTCCCTCCATGGAGAAGACGATCGAACAATGGCAGAAGGAAGGGTGAAGGCAAATGGAGGAGGGAGGAAGAGCGTGCGACAATAGTTTCAAATTGAGAGGGAAAGGCGAAGATTCGGTGGACGGTTGCCACGGTACACGAAGAGGCGCCCCGGCCTACATAGATGTCCGTTCGAGAATTGTACAAAAGGACTCACCGTCATCTCACTGACATGTTGGAATGGGACCACATGTCAACAAAGAGGCTAGTGGGGAGCGGACGGTTTCCACAGAGGTCACACGCTGATGACAAGGCCGTCCTGTCAGACCTAGCGCCCGTGCGGGATGGCTTCCGTCCCCCACACGAGCGAAGCCACAAGGTCCGTTTGGGGTCGTGAGTTGGAGTTGGCCTTACAAGTGGGACCACAGTTGAGGAAACTGACTATCAGCAAACCCCCACCTCGCCCGCCGCATGATGGCTGAGTTAGAGAAACGACGAGGTTGAAGAGATAGCTATAGCACGAACTCCAAGAAATATGGTGTCAGATGGAAGTCATGATGGTGGCGTGTGCCGTACTCCTGGACATGAATGCTTGTTCTGGCCCATGCCATCCTAGTGTACTACTACTATATATCGAGGATTCGAGGTGCTGCTGTGGCCAAATTTCCTGGAGTCCATGCTAGGTTAAAAAGTGTTCTTTGTGAGGGTGGGTGGCTGGTCTCAAGTTTAAAACTTGTTGTATTACGTATACGTAGACATAGAGATAGTGCATCAGTTTTGAAAGTTTGAACCCAAAGTTAACAATGCAATTTCTACTGGACTCATCCGAGGACCTAGGATGACGGGATTCGCAGCTACAGTAAAAACACCCGCCCCATGCACGAAGCATGTGAAGCTAGTACAAATAGTAGTAGCACTATTGTTGATTGGACTCATCCGATAACCAGTTGCAATGCACGTACAATTATGTATTCGGAAAATATTTTTTTGCCTCGTCGCAGCACCCACTTAGAGAAGTGAATCGAAAGCCATTCATAAATTTAGTAAGTCTATCACAGGCATATCATTTTATTACATACAACAGGTCATGAACCCACAACGACAACGACGATACATTCTAGTAAATACTAAAGTTCTCATCACACAACAAATAACAAGCAATGAAATGAACTTTAGCTCAACCACTCCTCGGTGTTGGAAACACTTTCTTTGAACCAGAAGTGATTCTCTGGGAAGGGGCAGCCACTGTCAGTCTCGAGACCAATGCAGGACTGATCATCCAGGATGAAGCGGGCTATGTCAGGACCCATAGTGCGATGGTAGGGAAGCATAGAAAATGACCAAGGTATAGATATAGTTGCTTCTCATAAATGGTAGTAACGTTGTGTCAACAACAGCTGGATCGCCTTTCACCATGATTGGATAGTTTTGTCCAAGGAAGAGCGAGTTTCCTCCAAGACTTTCAATACTGAACCAGGGAGAAGGTGTTGGCACTAGTACACTAGTATCCACCCCGAATGCCCTGCAACGGATGTTGGAATAGGTCCGGAGAGTCCGACCATGCGAGACAACACCTGCTTCCTTAGTAACATCAGTAGTGCCCTGTGTACAGACAAGAAGAGGTGATCCATCGGAATAAGTTGCCAAGCGCCACTAAGTATATGGGTCTTGCTCGTCCTCATGCTCGTGATCATCAGCATCGTCATCTCCCCCTTGGTTATTAATATTTTCAAGTATAGGTGGTGGGATGTTCGCATGACCTTGGAAACACAAGAAGGTTAATTAATTAGTAAATGGAAACTAGCTAACCCGCATGCATGTGGATGAAACAATTATAATTATGGTGGAAGACAAACATACCGAAAGCATGATGGTTCCATGCAAAAACAGTGCCATGAGTGGTGGCAGCAAACACAAGACCCTCGTATTGAATTGCATCACAATACTCATCCATGTACAGAAATTGATTTTCCAGCAATATCCATCGAGGCGTGGAAGTAAGGAAGGCAACAAGCTTGTCGAAGATAGCAACAACTCCATAGTTCGTGTAATCCCAAGAGCGGTTGGGAACTTGACAAATTCCTATCTTCCGTAGACGACAGTTACCATGATCATATTTGAAATCACGTAGATCATCTGTGTGCTCAACCTTTGGGCAGTCTAGATTTTTGGAAGTGGAACCCAGTGACGAGTGTACACATTCACAAGTTCCCACTCGCAGTTGTACCTAATATAAACAACCCAATCTTCATTTGCGCCTGCCCAAGCCTTGACCTCAAGTGATGGCATCTTCACATCACATGTATCATTATCGAGCGACATCAACTTGCACAAGGCGAGGCTTCCGTCGTCCCCGCGCCAGTGAGCAGGGTCACGGTGAAGAAGATAGGGGAGATCAAACCGCTCCTGGACCCTTGGGTTCCTTGTAATGATGTTATTAGTTGAGTCAAGAATGGTCTTGAACGAATCTGCCATGCTAGCCAAGGTGATGACATCGCATCGATCAATGAGTTCCTCCACCGTGTCATCATTCAGATTAGGGCAAGAATAACGGGGTCATTTCCGGCCTATTCCCTCCATGGAGAAGACGATCGAATAATGGCAGAAGGAAGGGTGAAGGCAAATGGAGGAGGGAGGAAGAGCGTGCGACAGCAGTTCCAAATCAAGAGGGAAAGGCAAAGAGTCGGTGGACGGTTGCCACGGTACACGAAGAGGCGCCCCGGCCTACATAGGCGCCTGTTCGGAAATTGTACAAAAGGACTCGCCGTTGTCTCACTGACATGTGGGAACGGGACCACATGTCAACGAAACATGGTGTGTAATTTCTCATGCAAAATGCGACCGGGCCGCGTTGGCCCGAGGTGCCACATTAGTTATCAACCTTTTATTTTTTAATGGCGTGCTATTCAGTTTTGAAGCACGACTAACTGGTACTGTATGCAGAGAAAATATAAACTACTCTACCACTACTCCACCTCTAGGACTAGTAGTATAAAAAAGATATATAGGTTGGAGCTTCAGCGCTTTCTTGCTAAGGGCTGCCCACTTGCTACTCACACTATCATCCTCTCTCCAGATCTAAAAAAGACGGCCTCTCTCTCCCTCCTCACAGGTGGTCACAGATCCACCGGGGAAGAAAAGACGTGCAGCATTGACGCACTCATCATTGGCGAGCGAGGTCACGCACTGACGACAAGGCCGTCCTCTCAGACCTAGCACCCGCGCGGGATGGCCTCCTTCCCCAAACTCGCTACCATAGTGTTTGCGAAGGATGACGACCACGAGCGAAGCCACTTCCCGCTGACCCTCAGGTATGCTACCTCTTTTCGAACCATACCCTTGTTCTATTGGCCCATCTTCCATGTCGCTGCATGTGGATCTTTTTCCACTCCACCATCTCCCCAATTTGCTATCCTCTGCTCTGCTGGTCACGTAGACGAAAACCTTAACTTGCACTATTAAAGGAAACCCTACTTCATGCATACTAATCCATGTCTGGGTTGAATAAGGAAAGGAAGGGAGACTGTACTGTCCAAGAGACTAGGCATCGAACCCGCATCTAGGTTGGAAAGGGGAAAATCAGTAGCTAAAGAGAACAAAAATGGGACATAATCCACATATGCTACCTGGATATTTGTTGCTCTGGGCAACCATACCTCCCTCACCACTCTATGCGTCCGTGGAGGTACATCGTACTGGTGCGTCCACTGTCCGAATGGACATAATCCACTTTTTTGCTTTTAGTATAACGCCAACGGTCAAGTAAAGCAATGCTACTGCTAAAGTGATGCCACATTTAACTAATACCGCACTCAATCTAATGCCACCATTGTACTGTACCCTGTAATAAAATAACTACTATACCGTTGCACTAGCCACTGGATTAGTCTATATTTGTACTATTCGAATGGTGTTGCATTAGCGCATGGACATATATAAAGTCTGGCAAGCTTTCCCAGATATATGCTCAAGAAAACTACTACCTATTTTTCTAAATACTAGATGTTCTGGTACTTTAAATTGAACTGCGAAAACGTCTTATATTAAGGAACAGAGGGTAGAGATTTCACTCAAATTATCCCTGTAAAGCTAGTCACACCTTTGTTAAAATTAAGTTTCATTATGTTATCGGAGGAGGTCTGTATGTTTGTCTTTAATGCCTGTCAACTACATACCTGACATCATGATGTAATGTTAAGTCATTTCCTTTTCTATAGTGTCACTGAATTGTTAAGGGGTTGATGGCATTTTATTTTAGTTGAGCTGCACAAAATATGCTTAAAATAAGAGGAAAGGTCAGGAATGGCTCAATTTTTTAGAAACAAACTATGTATGCCTTCCTGACATCAGCCATTGTTGCCTTATTTATTCCTTCAAGCAGGTGGTTAGAAACAGTCTTGCTACCTTTTCCCATTAAGAAATTGGAATGCTTATATTTGTGAGTCTATGCTTCAACTAGTGCCACTTTTATAGTAATCACACTTTCAATATCTATGCAAACAGGGATACTTGATTTTAGTGGAACTACACAAAATGTCCAAATGGTTCAACATTAGGAGCATGTTTTCTTCCAAACCTTTATATCCAATTGGTGGCACTATGAGCTGTTCATTACGAAGGTACATGGTTTGCTACTATCTTACTACTCTTTTTGTATTGTCATTAGATAGTAATACTAGTGGTTTGCATGTGAATTTATTGGCAGGGTGGACCTACATTGGAGGTGCATGACAGGATTCAATGTTTGGATGCTCAATTTCGGTTGTATCGATTTCACCTCTTCCATCACTACGAACATGGATATCCTTGGTCTGATGAAGAATAGGCGCTATATTTCTGCTCTAAACGAGCAAATTAGTTCAATATGAAATTGACCAGGGCAAAACATGATTGTATCAAATTGTCCAGTGCAAAACATGACATATGCTAAGCGGAAGAGACATGTTTAAACCGAAAATACAAGGTGGGGTATATGTTTACTAGCTGCTTGATATTTGTGCAGATAAATATGTCTGCCCTTTGCTATTTGGCATACAAACAAAGTGACCGTAATTTTGGTTGAAATGCACAAGAGAATAGTATAGTCACTGCATGCAGTGCCATTTGAAAATAGACACAGAAAGATTGGATAGTCACTTCATGGACTGCAGAAAAGTAGTACTGTACTATTTATTGGCCAACACTAGGTGCTTCATTGCTTTGGTCTGATTATACAATGAGCATCATTTTGCCTAAGTTAAAGTTTGTATTCCGAAAATAGTCTCGCCGTGTGATTGAGAGAAGACCAAATCATATTGAAGTGGATGTTCCTCCATCATGTGTGGTTCATTCTCATGGTTCCAGCTGTTGGTGAAACCACTTACGTTTGTAAGAGGAATTGTAGACTTCACAAACAAATTTGTCTTTCACTCTGTACTGAATGTTGGCCAAGAGAAGAATCCATGTTAGTAGGAAGAACATATGTTTTTTCTAGATCTTTGCTTTTGGAGCTACATATTTGTATATGATCTGTGAATCATTGAGATGCATTCACATGTTGATCTTATGTATGGGAATCGTACTAGTTGGTTTTGAATTTGGGCTACTAATGTGAACATATTACAATGCCAGGCCTATGAGTCTCGTGTGAACATTTCAAACAGATCGGCTCTTACAGCTATGACAGCATGATCCTTATTTCTGTGTTCTCAGTGTTTACAAGTTACTAACA
>NC_053025.1:59454803-59480239 GCF_003073215.2 Triticum urartu | reverse complement strand
CAAAATGGGCGTCGACTTCTGCCCGCACTATGGCATTGGTTTGCTCCTCGGTCCTGTCATAAGCCCTCACGGGAAGAGGAGTAGTGAGGTTTGGACCATATTTATATCGCTTGCCTCCGCCTGTACTTCCTGTACTATGACCTTGACTGGTACCGCTACGCACCATAGCTGCGGGTTGTCTCTTCTACGATTGCTGAGGCGGCGGAGACGGCTGACGGGGCTGAGTTGGACGAGGAGGAGTGGCCTGAAGCTGTGCCGGACTTGGAGGAGGAGTGGCCTGAGGTTGTGCCGGACTTGGAGGAGGAGTGGACGTCTGACGCTGTGTCGGACTTGGAGGAGGAGTGGCCTGACACTTTGCCGGACTTGGAGGAGGAGGAGTGGCCTCACGCGTTGGTGGACTTGGAGGAGCGGGAGTCTGCTGACTCGGTGGCGGACTTCGATGAGGAGTCGGGTGACGTGGTGTCGGTGGCCTTCAAAAAATGATGCAATCCTTTCTCCATAGGATGATACGATGTTTGGCATCTCGGCGTGTGTGCTCCTCGTCACCTCCAGGAATGTCAAGCTCTAGCCCTGAATATTGATCCACCACCTCATCAACCAAGACACGAGCATAGCCCGCTGGAATCGGGTTGCAATGGAAGGTTGCCTCGGGGGAATTTGAAAAAGCAACGGCGTCTGCCACCTTCATGGATATGTTCTTCGTTTTGATGTGTAGCTCGCAGTTAGTGTTCTCTGTGATGTCATCCACGGGGTATCTATCCAGCACTACTACGTCGCCCGGGGCGGAACCCACGCTGCTTCTCGGCATGAATGGGGCGGTGGTATCCAATGCTGGATCATCCGCTAGCTGCTACAGCTGCTGAGACCCCCTTTGCTGGCTAAGTGAGTCGATCTGCTCCTCCTGCCGTTGGAATTTAGCTGCCAATTCCGCTTGACTTGCTTCTATGCCTTGAAGGCGTTCATAGTCGATCTTCCTCTGCTCCTCCTCCATCTTCCTCTTCTTCTCCTCCGCAATCTTCTTTCTCGCACGGGTTCTGTAGTCGGCGTTCTTGCCTCGTGTTCTTCCTGGGTGTTCAGGATTTCCCAGGGCACGCGTAAGCTCGTCGTTCTCTCTGTTGGGCTGGAACACCCCCAATCGAGCCTCTTCTATTGCAACAAGTAGCGCATCGTCGGCTCCGTTCAGACATGCCTTCGTCGAAACATTGCCTGTCTTCGGGTCCAACTCCCCCCCCATGCGCATAGATCCAAGTCCTGCACCTGGGGGGCTAGCTCTTAGTAACCGGAGTGACACTTGCATCCTCCATCTCTTTCTCAGACTTATCCCACTTAGGCATTGCCACCGCGTAGCCACCTGGCCCCAGCTTATGGAACTTATCCTTTTTTTCGGCATTCTTCTTGTTTATTCTCGATCGTTCCTTAGCTAATTCTGAATCCTTGAATTTCACGAAATCGTCCCAATGAGCACTTTGATTCTCTAGTATCCCCTCGAATACTGGAGTCTTCCTTCCTCCCTTGACGTACTTCTCCCACGTCAATGCAACCGCCATCTTCCTAAAAGCAGCGTTCTTGACTTTCCGCACATCTGCTTCTGTGAAATTATCTGGTAGGGTGAAATGTTCCATGAGAGTATCCCAAAGCAGTTTTTTTTATTCTCGTCGACAAAAGTAACATTTGGACGTGGCTTTGCTGGCTTTCTCCATTCTTGAAGGGAGATCGGGAGTTGGTCCTTCACAAGAACTCCGCACTGACGAACGAACTTGTCCGCAATCTTCTTAGGCGCTAATGGTTCGCCATTAGGTTTGAATGCTTTGATATTGTACTTTACGCCCTCCTTCAACTTTTTGTTCTGGCCTCGTTTCGTCCTTTTGCCTGAAGATTTGCTCGATCCGGATGGCTGAAAGAAGAAAGATCGATTCGTTAATATATCTTCAACTCATTTAAAACATGCGATGATCACCAGATTCCTGCTTATATAAATATATATACCTCGCCGGTGTTTGTTGTTTCAGGATCAACATGTTCTTCGTCGTAGTTCATGACTTCATCTTCTCGGTCATCGCGATCGAATATCATATCACCCTCTCCGGTGTTGTTTAGAAATTCGGAGCCGTCAAAATCTTCTTCATTCTGATCATTATCTGGCCCGCGTATGATATCGAACGTGGTCTATTCTCTCTCTCTGTCGGTATTGTCCACCATAGCTTTTATTTAACTATGCCAAAAGAAATATAAAATTTTTTAGTATAATCTCAAATAATAGATATAATCTCGAATACATCGTCTCGAATAATAGATATAATCTCGAATACATCGTCTCGAATAATAGATTTAATCTCGAATACGTCGTCTCGAATAATAGATATAATCTCGAATACATCGTCTCAAATAATATATATAATCTCGAATAAATCATCTCGAATATTATATATCGAATACATCACTAGCTAGCTAGCTAGCTAATAAAGATCGAATACTAAAGGGTAATCTAGGCGGTGGACAACCAAAGTGAAGGAACCATCACTGGATCATAGCTCGGGTGATCTCCCCAAAGAACCTGCCAGGTATTGGAGAACCTGACGTCCATAGCAGCCATGTAGCGATGGACGTGCTCGTCCTCCTCCCTGACATGGCGACGTACCACCTCCGGCGGGGCCGGCTCCCTCCGCACCAAAAGTGGCCCACGCGAATGCCACCAAAGGAGATGAGGGTCGACGACGGGACCAGGGGCTGGGTTCCTCACCAAGCGTCGCGCCCCTGAAGGTAGCACCTCCCAGTGCCAGCCTGGCGGAGCCCAGTCCAGGACATGGGTCCTCTGAAGCAGGACGTCGTCGCGAACGGGTCGACGGCGAGGATGCGGGCCGGGCATCATCGACAACAAATACTATATGCAAATGTAACACTAATTATGCTATCATTGCATATGTCAAAATTCTATATGCTATTTCATACTAATTAAGCATCTAACACTAAAAACAGAAAAAACAACTTCTATACATCCATTAAAAACAGAAAAACAACATTATATAAAAAAATTCCATACTAATTAAACACTAATTATATCCATCTAACATGCATTCATACATATATACTAGTGAAAAAATAATAATCTAAAAAATCTAAACTAATTAAACATACAAAATACGTATATACTAATTAACTTAAGGAAATGTGTGTGTGTGTTCATCATGCTTGTGTGTGTGTATGGGCTCGGGGAGGGGCGGCGCCCATGGTGGCCACCGGGGGTGAGGGAGAGGGGTTAGAGGGGGAGAGCTCACAGCGGGGCGACGGCGAGGCGACGGCCCGGGGCGGCGACGGGCCGGGGCGTGACGGGGTGGCGACGCGGGGACGGCGCGACGGGGACGGGCCCAGGGCGGCGACGGAGACGAGGGCGGCGACGGCGACGGCGACGGGGGCGGCGACGGGGACAGGGGCGGCGACGGGGATGAGGGCGGCGACGAGGATGGGGGCGGCGTCGCCAACGGCGCGCGACGGGGGCAGCGTAGGACGGGGGCGGCGACGGCGTCGATCGATCGGGAAGAAACAGAGGGAGAATGAAATTTTTCAAAGTGATGTATATATAGAAGTCACCTTTAGTACCGGTTGGAGCCACCAATCGGTACTAAAGGCCTGTTTTGGCCAGGCCAAGCGGCGGAAAGCACCCCCCTTTAGTACCGGTTCGTGGAACCAACCGGTACTAAAGGCCCCCCCTTTAGTACCGGTTGGTGCCACGACCCGGTACTAAAGGGTGTGCGCTGCCAGGCGAGGGGCACAAAAGTTTAGTCCCACCTCACTAGCCGAGGGGCACTCGCACCTGCTTATAAGCCCCGCCGTCGCTGCTGTCTCAAGCTCCTCTCTTAAGCAGGCCTTCTGGGCCTACCTC
This sequence comes from Triticum urartu, assembly GCF_003073215.2. NCBI lineage: Eukaryota > Viridiplantae > Streptophyta > Magnoliopsida > Poales > Poaceae > Triticum > Triticum urartu. The sequence continues at coordinate 59,476,359 of NC_053025.1, read as the reverse complement.
TAGAGAGTTGGCATTTTGGGCATGGTATCAGTAAATGCATGAAAGAACTTGCTTGCACATAAAATTTCTTCGCGTTTCAAATGCCAAAACACATAACTAGCTACCCTAACTATTACAGAGATTCCCTCCTGGGTGTGAAACACAGAAGAAAGTGATGATAGTTAAGCCGATCACATCCCAGATCTTGGGGTGTGAAACTTTTTCTTCGCGTGTGTCCTTTTGCGTCGTAGCCATGGAAAATCTTCATCATTTAACGGGATGCTCGGGTCAATATTCACTGTGAATGGAGCAATTTCATCAAACTTTTCATAATCTTCTGACTTGTCTGTCTTGTCATCCACTCCCACGATGTTTCCCTTCCCAAAAAGAACTATGTGCCGCTTTGGCTCATTGTACGATGCATTCGCTTCCTTATCTTTTCTTTTTCTTGGCTTGGTAGACATGTCCTTCACATAGAAAACCTGTGCCACATCATTGGCTAGGACAAATGGTTCGTCTGCATACGTAAGATTGTTGAGATCCACTATTGTCATTCCGCAATGCGGGTCTTCCGTTACCCCGCCTCGTGTCATATTGACCCATTTGCACCGAAACAAAGGGACCTTCAAACCACGTCGATAGTCAAGTTCCCATATGTCCTGTATATAACCATAATATGTTTCCTTTCCCGTCTTGGTTTCTGCATCAAAGCGGACACCACTGGTTTGGTTGGTGCTCTTCTTATCTTGGGCGATCGTGTAAAATGTATTACCATTTATCTCGTACCCTTTGAAAGTCATTATATTCGATGATGGTAACTGGGACAGCAAGTACAGGTCATCTTCAATAGAGGTGTCATGCATGGTACGTGCTTGCAACCAGCTGGCGAAACTCCTGGTTTGTTCACATGTAATCCAGTCATCAGACCGCTCCGGGTGTTTGGAGCGTAGCAAATTCTTGTGTTCATCCATATACGGAGCCATCAAGGCGGAATTCTGTAGAACTTTGTAGTGTGCTTCAGTGACAGAATGTCCGTCCATACATATTATTTGTTCCCCTCCTAGCATGCCTTTTCCATCCAGTCTGCCCTTATGCCGCGATTCAGGAACACCAATCGGCTTAAGGTTAGGAATAAAGTCAGTACAAAACTCAATGACCTCCTCATTTTGATGGCCCTTGGAGATGCTTCCTTCTGGCCTAGCACGGTTATGAACATATTTCTTTAAGACTCCCATGAACCTCTCAAAGCGGAACATATTGTGTAGAAATACAGGACCCAAAACGTTAATCTCTTCGCATAGGTGAACTAGGACATGCGTCATGATGTTGAAGAAGGATGGTGGGAACACCAACTCAAAACTGACAAGACATTGCACCAAATCATTCTGTAACCTTGGTATGATTTCTGGATCGATTACCTTCTGAGAGATTGCATTGAGAAATGCACATAGCTTCACAATGGCTAATCGAACGTTTTCCGGTAGAAGCCCCCTCAATGCAACCGGAAGCAGTTGCATCATAATCACGTGGCAATCATGAGACTTTAGGTTCTGGAACTTTTTCTCTGCCATGTTTATTATTCCCTTTATATTCGACGAGAAGCCAGACGGTACCTTAATACTGAGCAGGCATTCAAAGAAGATTTCCGTCTCTTCTTTGGTAAGAGCGTAGCTTGCATGACCCTGATGTATGACGTCTTTTCCGTGCATACGTTGCTGGTCCTCCCGTGCCTCAGGTGCCTCAGGTGTATCTTTTGTCTTCCCATACACGACCAAGAAGCCAAGCAGGGTCACACAAAGATTCTTCGTCACGTGCATCACGTCGATTGCGGAGCGGACCTCGAGGTATTTCCAATAGGGCAGGTCCAAAAATATAGATTTCTTCTTCCACATGGGTGCGTGTCCGTCAGCGTCATTCGGAAAAGGTTGTCCACCAGGACCCTTTCCAAAGACCACCTTCAAATCCTTGACAATATCATGTACATCAGCACCAGTACGGTGGCGAGGCTTCGTCCGGTGATCCGCCTCACCTTTGAAATGCTTGCCTTTCTTTCTTACGGGATGCCTGCTCGGAAGAAATCGACGATGTCCCAGGTACACATTCTTATTAGCCAAATATATACTGTCGGTATCGTCCAAACAGTGCGTGCATGCGTGGTATCCCTTGTTTGTCTGTCCTGAAAGGTTACTGAGAGCAGGCCAATCATTGATGGTCACGAACAGCAACGCCTTTAGGTCAAATTCTTCCCCCATGTGCTCATCCCACGCACATACACCTATTCCATTCCACAGTTGTAAGAGTTCTTCAACTAATGGCCTTAGGTACACATCAATGTCGTTGCCGGGTTGCTTAGGGCCTTGGATGAGCACTGGCATCATAATGAACTTCCGCTTCATGCACAACCAAGGAGGAAGGTTATACAAACATAGAGTCATAGGCCAGGTGCTATGGTTGCTGCTCTGCTCCCCAAAAGGATTAATGCCATCTGTGCTTAGACCAAACCATATGCTCCTTGCGTCATCTGCAAACTCCTTCCCATACTTTCTTTCGATTTTTCTCCACTACGACCCGTCAGCGGGTACTCTCAACTTTCCGTCTTTCTTACGGTCTTCTCTGTGCCATCGCATCGCCTTGGCATGCTCTTTGTTTTGGAACAAACGTTTCAACCGTGGTATTATAGGAGCATACCACATCACCTTGGCAGGAATCTTCTTCCTGGGGCGCCGGCCCTCGACATCACCAGGGTCATCGCGGCTGATCTTATAGCGCAATGCACCACATACCGGGCAAGCGTTCAAATCCTCGTACTCACCGCGGTAGAGGATGCAGTCATTAGGGCATGCATGTATCTTCTGCACCTCTAACCCTAGAGGGCAGACAACCTTCTTTGCTTCATACGTACTCTCGGGCAATTCGTTGTCCTTTGGAAGCATATCCTTTATCATTACCAGCGACTTTCCAAATCCCTTGTCAGATACACCATTCTCTGCCTTCCATTGCAGCAATTCCAGTGTGGTGCCCAGCTTTTCTTGTCACCTACGGAATTCGGGTACAATAATTTTTTGTGATCCTCTAACATGCGCTGCAACTTCTTCTTCTCAAAATCACTTGCGCAGTTTCTCTTTGCATCGGCAATGGCCCGACCTAGATCATCAACGGGCTCATCTGATGCCTTCCCGCATTGCCGGCTCAGCTTCTTCCCGCATTACCGGCTCAGCTTCTTCCCCCATTGTTGTATCATCGTATTCAGGGAACCCATGGCCAGGATAGCTGTTGTCGTCCTCTTCTTCTTCATTGTCTTCCATCATAACCCCTCTTTCTCCATGCTTGGTCCAAAGATTATAATGGGGCATGAAACCGGACTTAAACAGGTGGACGTGAATGGTTCTTGACGTAGAGTAATTGTGACCATTCTTACAGCGAGCACATGGACAAGGCATAAAACCATCCGCCCGCTTGTTTGCCTCATCCGCAAGCAGAAAAGTATGCACGCCCTCAACGAACTGGGGAGAGCATCGGTCATCGTACATCCATTGCCGGCTCATCTTCATTACACAACACCGAATAAACCAAATTAATACAAGTTCATACATAAAGTTCATACAACACTTAAATGCAACAAACAAATAACTCTCTAGCTAAAACATTTAAATGCAACAACAAATACGATCAAGATCGCAACTAAGGTAACAATGGATCCAACAGCATAATGATACCAAGCCTCACTATCGATGGCATATTTTCTAATCTTTCTAATCTTCAAGCGCATTTTCTCCATCTTCATCTTGTGATCATCGACGACATCGGCAACATGCAACTCCAATTCCATCTTCTCCCCCTCAATTCTTTTCAATTTTTCTTTCAAGTACTCGTTTTCTCTTTCAACTAAATTTAACCTCTCGGCAATAGGGTCGGTTGGAATTTCCGGTTCACATACCTCCTAGAAAAAATTTCTATGTCAACTTGATGGGCATAATTTGTCATAAACACGAAATGCAACTAGTTTTAAAAGAGAATATACATACCACATCCGAATCATAACAAGGACTAGGGCCGACGGGGACGGATATCAAAACCATGGCACTATATGTATAACAAACAACGTACGGGTAAGATAATTATACGAGTAACTATATATCCAAATCACACAAACATCAATTTTTATATAAAATTTCATGAACTAGAGGCTCACCACAAGGTGGTTCCGGCGACGGGACGGTGCCGGCGATCGACGGTGGCTACGATGGAGATTTAGAAGGCACTAAGTAAACCACACCTACATATGCAAACTAAGTGTTATTTTTGACCTCAAATTGCATATAAATCAAATACTAGCACATATATATATATCCTCCCAAATTACTAAACTCACAAATTAATCACTATATAAAGCATTGCAAGAGCTAATCTAGCAATGAGAGATGAAAGGACAATTGCTAACCTTTGTGATCATTTGAATGGATGGGGGCCTTCAAATCTTGACAAATTTTGGGCAAAATGTGTGATGAGCTCTAGAGGAAGAGGGGAAGAACAGAGAGGAGAGGGGAAAGGGGAAGAACAGAGCGAGCTCGGGTGGACGAAGGGTTTATGTAGGACGACCTTTAGTACCGGTTCGTGCCAAGAACCGGTACTAAAGGGGCTGGAGGGGCACCTGTCTGACAACATCCTGCCGCCACTCTCATTAGTACCGGTTCGTGGCACGAACCGGTGCTAAAGGTTTGCCACGAACTGGTACTAATGAAAGCGGCCCGGCTAGCCGTTGGAACCGGCACTAATGTACACATTAGTGCCGGCTCAAATACAAACCGGCACTAATGTGCTTCACGTTTGACCCTTTTTCTACTAGTGAGTTCATATCTAATCTAAGTGTAATACCTAGTGCATCAGGTCCAATGAAATTTTTTGTGACAACACTGGAGCAATTGCCTTAGCGAAGGAATCCAGATTTCACGAGGGAACCAAACACATCAAGAGATGCTTCAATTCCATCCACGATCAATTAAAGGAGGGAGACATGGAGACTTGCAAAATACATACGGATTTGAATGTTGCAGACCCGTTGATCAAGCCTCTTCCACGAGCAAAACATGATCAGCACCAAGACTCCATGGTTGTTAGAATCATTACAATGTAATCTAGATTATTAACTCTAGTGCAAGTGGGAGACTGGAGGAAATATGCCCTAGAGGCAATAATAAAGTTGTTATTTATGTTTCCTTATATGATGATAAATGTTTATTATTCATGCAAGAATTGTATTAACCAGAAACTTGATACATGTGTGAATACATAGACAAAACAGATTGTCCCTAGTATGCCTCTACTTGACTAGCTCGTTAATCAAAGATGGTTAAGTTTCCTAACCATAGACATGTGTTGTCATTTGATGAATGGGACCACATCATTAAAGAATGATGTGATGGACAAGACCCATCCGTTAGCTTAGCATAATGATCGTTAAGTATTATTGCGATTGCTTTCTTCATGACTTATACATGTTCCTTTGACTATGAGATTATGCAACTCCCGAATACTAGAGGAACACTTTGTGTGCTATCAAACGCCACAATGTAACTGGGTGATTATAAAGATGCTCTATAGGTGTCTTCGAAGGTGTTAGTTGGGTTGGCATAGATCGAGATTAGGATTTGTCACTCCGAGTATTGGAGAGGTATCTCTAGGCTCTCTCGGTAATGCACATCATGATAAGCCTTGCAAGCAATGTGAATAATGAGTTAGTTACGGGATGATGCATTACAGAATGAGTAAAGAGACATGTCGGTAACGAGATTGAACTAGGTATGAGGATACCGACGATTGAATCTCGGGCACGTAACATACCAATGACAAACACTACTGCAGGATGCTGCTAACGCGACACTACGATCAGAGACCCTTCGAGAAACTGTGTGTGATGCCATAATTGCAAACGGTGCTGTATGAAAACCGTCAGAAATGTGTAAAATGTTTGTGATGACGGATGCATCAAACGCGGTTCAGGTTTTATTTGCTTGTGCGATGAAGGGCATATAGTTTAGTTCAATGAACTATTTGCGATGAGGAGGAACAACCGAAATGGGCAGCCAGATGGAGGCATGTGCAATACACAGCATACGGTTCACTAGGACGATTTGTTTGTGATTAGGCAACACAAAAGAAACGGTCAGCCAGATCAAAGGTGTGTGTGATATACGGCATGCGGTTCACTCGGATGAACTTTTTGCGTTGAGACATGAGAACAGAAACGGTTCAACTTAACAAGATGTGTGTGATACGCGGCAAACAGGTCTGTAATCAGAAATGTGTCTATAGACCGATAAGAACACAGACGGTTGCTGCTAATAAGACGTGTGTGTTGAGCGATGGAATTGCATACATAACAACAACATATACACACACACACACACTTATAAGGACATGCTTGCATAACCAAATTAAACATCCAGGTACATAGGTGGCTACTACAACCAGGGCATTTGCACACACCAAAGTAAACTATTATATGCATAATTACATAGGTGGCTACTACACACATGACATTTCCACACACCAATAAAGTAAATTATATATTACATGCATGATTAACTAGCATAGACGAACATCTGATCATCATCTATTCCTTGTGACGCTGCTTGCTCTGCTTGTGGCTCGACCCGGGCTCATCGATTTGGGTAACGAGGCACTTCCTCACATCAACGATCTGCCTGTGCATCTCGTAGCATGTGTACACGCTCTTGGCCGCAAACCTGAGGTGATGTTCATCCAGTTGCCGCATCCAGGCCCCATGCCAGGATACGGGACTTGTTCTCCGGGCATTCCGCTTCATCTTTTCGTAGTAGGGATCGATGATGGCCGAGGCGAGTTCGACCAAGGAGTCCTTCGTGCTACCCCAGACCGTGTAGTGGTCATGGATTTCGACAAGGTTCTTGCAGACCAAGCCCGTAACACTGAGTGCTTTTACATCGTTGGTGGTATCCACCGTGGCGAACTTGTAGTCAGTGCTATTGACGAACCTTTTGAAATGGTCGCAAGGCTCTGTGGCCGTGCAGTAGTGGTAGATGAGGACATGATGGCGCACGCACAACTAGGCGACGACAACCCTCTGATCTATGCCAAGACGAAAGGTGGTGTACTGGAGGTCGATGCCGACCACCTTGTACTTGTCTCCAGCAAGCAACTGCTCAACGCTGTTGATGTAGTCGTCCACCATGGCTGGGTCGACGGTGTACACCACTGAGAGATCCGTCTCCCTCGCGTGGGTGTCCACTCTATGCTCGCCGAACTCCATTGGAGCGCCGCCGGACATCCCCTCTCTATCTATCGTCGTGGGTGTGCTTGTTGTGTTGTGGGGCGCGGTCGAAAGGTTGAAGAGACTAAGGTTATAATGGCCGCGGGAATTAAAGGGGAAGCTGGACGGCCAGGAATATCGGCAGGCCCTGATGGCAGTTTTAATTTGTAGCACATAACTCTAGCGTGTCGCACATAACTGCATCACGTGGCAACGTGCGCAACGCAACCGCATGCATATGGGGCCCCCGACGTGATTGTGCACATGCTCAACCGTTGGTAGAGCGTGCGCGGAGGGACGCGAGGATAGCACTCCGCGGTCACCTCAATGGCGAGAAACCATATATTTATGCATATAGCAGTTGAACACGTAAGAAAAAGCTGTTCACAAGCCGAGCGCGCCGACGGACGCGAGTAGAGCGCGCAAACGGACGCGAGCAGAGCGCGCCGCGGCGCCTAACGATGAGCACAACAGGCTACGGCGCCTAACGGCGGGATAAACCTTCATTCAAGCCAATCAAAATAAGACTGGAACGGACATGTCTGTGTTGAGCAAAGGGATCGCACATGTCTATATTGACTGGAACGAGAATGCAGTAGCAAAATAAGAATTGAGGCCACGATGATGCGATCGCAGTGGTGGTTACAGGAGGCAAGGAGAAAGATGCATCCATCAACGTACGACCTCGTCCTCCTCAACTCAATGCGCCGGCCGGGCCACCGACCGGCGGCTAAGGAGCGGCGCCTTGTGTGGCGAGGTCAAGGTGCTTCTGAACTAAGGCATCCAAGGCTTCCAGCTGGCTGAAGAAGGCCAACGCCGTAGCGTCCTCACTGGCCTTGTAGTTACCTATGTACATGATTCGTTAGTACACATGGATGTGTAGGTCGAAGGTTTCTTGCAGGGCGAGGCGCCTCGCGGCGAGCGCGACCTCTAGGTGGACTTTCTTCGTGGTGTCGGCGAGCAGTCGCAGGGCCACCAGTGCATCAAAGAGGTTCCAACCATGGAGGCCGATTAGGGTGGCAGGCAATGAGGAGCCCGGGCGCACGGGCTGGAGGAGTGAACCCGTCCGCGAGCTTCTTGATGACGGTGAACCCGTTGGTGCTGCGAACGATCATCTAGTCCAACTGAGAGTCGTAGATGGCATCGACGGTGGCCATCCACCAGCCAGTCGCCCACATATGGAGATGATCCACGGTGCCATGTCGCAGGCCGGCGTCGTGGAACATGTGGCACAACCACTGGATGTTCGCGCGCATCGCCGCCATGGGTTTGGAGTGGGCACTTTTGTGCTGATTAGTGTAGGCTCTTAGGAAATGCTTAGGTGCGTACGATGTGGTAGATGCATTGGAATGGAGGCGTGCCTTTATATGAGTGCAAACTGCGTTGCATTCACATCGTGCTGCCTCTTTTCCCGATCCTCCCATTACTTCCCTCATGCATTCACATGATGCTAATTGAAGGAGGATGCATCATTGGTTGTTCAACATTTCGGGAACCACTACCCTCTCCCTCGTCTGCATTAAAGCCATATCGGGAACTGCGCCACCCGCTGTCAAATCGAATAGTACTGCGTCGCCCCGCTAGTGATTCACACGGGTCATCCAAAAGAACCGTTTGTGTTCAAGAGAAGCACAAATCCTGCTCTCACTTTGCATATGGGTGTTCTATCTGAAACCATCATGCTTGTTCTGAGAAGCTCTGGTTTGTGAGAAGCATATACCCAAACCTACTCCAAATGGGAGAAAAAACTTTACCAGGGCATGTTGATGCCGCTCCATGATAGCATGCCAACTTTCATAATTTTCAGACGAGTATTAGATTTACTAGAATTTAGAAAGCAGGTATCTCAATGTTTGTAGCCGAGTAACGGTGGCACGGTGCTTGACATTCATTCCCATTTCTTGCATGGGACCTAAGCATGCACCCAAGGACCAAAGATTTCATTTTTCAACCAATTTATATGCACCGGAGCATGTGCATGTAGTTCAAATTTGAATTATGCACATAAATGCATTAAAAACTCACTTAATGCATAAAAATATCCGAACAAACCCCAAAAAATCACAAAAAATATCACAACACTCCTGTTGTTCTATGTTGACACGAGAAAAAAAATTGAAAGTAATAAGAGGCAATGGATATCGTTTCGCCCCCAAAGTTGGGGCCTTCCCTACCGAAACCATCATGCTTGTTGTGAGAAGCTCCGGTTTGTGAGAAGCATATACCCAAACCTACCACAAATGGGACAAAAACTTTTCCACGGCATGTTGATGCTTGTCCATAATAGCATGCCAAGTTTCATGAATTCCAGACAAATATTTTATTTACTAGAATTTAGAAACCAGGTATCTCAATGTTTGCGGCCGAGTGATGGTGGCACGGTGCTTGACATTCATTCCCATTTCTTGCATGGGACACAAGCATGCACCCAAGGACCAAAGATTTGATCTTTCAACCAATTTATATGCACCGGAGCGTGTGCATGTAGTTCAAATTTGAATTATGCACATAAATGCATTGAAAACTCACTTAATGCATAGACACTACAACAAATATGTCAACTTGTGACCTTCTGTTAGTGACCCTGGAAGAATTGATCATAGATCTATGACCATTTCAGACCAATTGGTCAAAAGTTGTTCGGGGGGCTCCAAAACCTAAACTATAACGACCATTTTGGTCAGAAAGGTCGTAATTTCCTTACATGAAATGGTCATAAAGCAGATAGCACTGGTCTGCTGCCTTATTTGTAGCTGATCATGACCAATATAGATGGTCATAACCTTGTAAATTGTGGTGGGTTGCTATGACTAGGCGCCACCTCATCAGTTTTGCCTATGTGTCATGTCCATGTGGCAGTTTTTGCCCTAGGTTGTGAAGCAACCTATATTTCTGTCATTCCCAAAATTCCCAAAAAAATCTCATAAATTCTTTGGGTCATATCTTCATCAAATATGTAAAAATCCTTCCTTGCCTAGTTCAAAACTAATTCAACAATATTCATTTTCCTATTCTGTTCACGACAGCATTTTATGAAGGAAGTGTTATTTATATATTCTTGCTTGCCCTCGGAATTTTTGGGCACTCTTTCCTATCCAAATCATTACCGCATGAAAAAATTCAGCTCCACTTGCCAAGCAAATCTTCCTCAGCAAATTTCCAAAGTTTTTGTCCACCTAGAAGTATTGTGAAGGAAGTACCTTTTTTATATATCCAAATGACATGAAATTTATACAGTTTCTTCATATGCCCAAATTATCACCCTCCTCCAAATTGCAGCTCAGGAAAATTATCTATGTGAGCCCAGGTTCAATTTATATTTTATTGCGAAATTGGCACGTTGCAAAGCAAGTGTTATCTAGACCCCTCCTATTAACCACAAACTCTTTGGGCACTCTTCCATACCCAAATCATTGCCACGTGATAATATTCAGCTCCATTTTCCTAGTCAATCTTTCTCAGGAAATTTTCAAAGTTTCTACCTCGAGAGAAGCTTTGTGAAGTAAGTACTAGCTATGCTTACCCAAATGATCTGAAAATCTACCAAGGCATAACCATACCTATGTAACTTACCTACACCAAATTTGAGCTCATTTCATTCATCCAATTTCTCTCACTAGTTTTCCCAAGTTTCTGTCCATAGAAGAGCATTGTGAAGGAAGTACCACTTTGGCATGTCCAAAAGGTATCAATTTTCTACGGTGCTTTCCAATGCCCAAACAACCATCCTCCACCAAATTTCAGCTCAATCCATTCATTATTTTGAGCCCAGCTTCAACATTCATATTTCTGTCCAGTGTGGTACTTTGCAAAGCAAGTACCACCTAGGATCCTCCTTTTGATCTGAAAATTTGCGAAGAAATTCTTCTTAGTAGATGATCATCCTCAGCAAAAACTCACGCCCATTGGCCATGTACATTTCCCGTACCGCTAATCAAACACTTGGCTGCTAATTCATGTTTGAGCATCGATTGGTCTCCTCGTGAGAATCTTATGTTGTAATTTTCTTCCTAGAACCTACCTGGGGAGTGCCCAACCCACTAGACATGCCTAGGCTGCCCAGAACACATGGCAATGCCACGGTCACCCGGTGACCACGCGTCGGGCATGCGAGTTTACGCGCTCTAGAGTTGGGGGCCTTGGCCACCGCCCAAACCTCGACGCATCGCCATCAAACCATGTATTTATGATTAAATAGGTACTTATGTAACTATAAATTATTTTTGGAAAAAATAAATAGTAAACTATGAGGCAGCTGCCGTTCAAATTTGACCCGCTTCCTACTGAATCGGCGGGAATTTGTCTTTTTCACCAGAGGTGGATCAAAACTTTTGACGCCCAACAATTTTGTCAATTGTGCATCAAATATGGCCTAGTATTTTATAAAAATGATTTGGTCCAATTTTGCAACAATTATTTGGGAGGTCCTTCACAAAAAAACCTCCTTTTGGGCACTCGAAAAATGGAAAATGGTTTTTTCGTCCAAAGAAAATGAATTTTTCCTTAGGAAACATTGTTTGCCATTCGAATATACACCCTTGTGCACAATATGGGATCATTTAAACAAATTATGCCAGGAATGTGGCCATAAGATTGATCATTTGGCTTGAAAGCCATTGATATCCACACGTGACAGCTCGATTTTGAGAACACTTTTTTAAAATAATTGCCGTATTACAAGTTTGTTATTTTTCCTGGGAACTTGGCCACATATAATGACACAATGCGAAGGTTTCCCAATTTTTTGATTTTTTTTTGAATTTTTTATGCCCGTTTCAAAATGCGGTCAAAACGGCGGGAATGACCGTTCCTAGCTAGTGGTGGAATCTTGATTTTTTTTGGTGTTTCTTTGATTAAATAGGTACTTATGTAACTAGAAATGATTTTTGGAAAAAATAAATAGCAAACTATGAGGCAGCTGCAGTTCAAATTTGACCCGCTTCCACCTGAATCGGTGGAAATTTGTCTTTTTCACGAGAGGTGGATCAAAACTTTTTGCACCCAACCATTTTGTCAATTGTGCATTAAATATGTCCTAGTATTTTAAAAAATTGATTTGGTCCAATTTTACAACAATTATTTGGGAGGTCCTTCACAAAAAAACCTCCTCTTGGGCACTCGAAAAATGAAAAATGGTTTTTTCATCCAAAGAAAAATGAAAACTTCCTTAGGCAACATTGTTTTCCATTCCAATATTCACCCTTGTGCACAATATGATATCATTTGAACAAACTATGCCACGAATGTGGCCATAAGATTGATCATTTGGCTTGAAAGCCATTGAGCTCCATACGTGATAGCTCATTTCTGAGAACACTTTTTAAAAATAATTGCCGTATTACAAGTTTGTTATTTTTTCTGGGGACTTGGCCACATGTAATGACACAATGCGAAGGTTTCCAATTTTTTTGATTTTTTTATGCCCGTTTCAAAATGCGGTCAAAACGGCGGGAATGACTGTTCCTAGCTAGTGGTTGAATCTTGGAATTTTTTTGGTATTTCTCTGATTAAAAAGATACTTACGTACCTATAAATGATTTTCGGAAAAAATAAAGAGCAAACTACAAGGTAGCTGCAGTTCAAATTTGACCCTCTTTCAACTGAATCGGTGGAAATTTGTCTTTTTCACGAGAGGTGGATCAAAACCTTTTGCACCCAACCATTTGGTCAATTGTGCATTAAATATGCCCTAGTATTTTATAAAAATGATTTGGTACAATTTTACAACAATTATTTGGAAGGTCCTTCACAAAAAAACCTCCTTTTGGGCACTCGAAAAATGAAAAATGAATTTTTCGTCCAAAGAAAATAAAAACTTCCTTAGGCAACATTGTTTGCCATTCCAATATGCACCCTTGTGCATAATATAAGATCATTTGAACAAACTATGCCATGAATGTGGCCATGAGATTGATCATTTGGCTTGAAAGTCATTGATCTCCATACATGATAGCTCGTTTCTGAGAACACTTTTTTAAAATAATTGTCGTATTAGAAGTTTATTATTTTTCCTGGGAACTTGGCCACATATAATGACACAATGCGAAGGTTTCCCAATTTTTTGATTTTTTTGAATTTTTTATGCCCGTTTCAAAATGCGGTCAAAACGGCCGGAATGACCGTTCCTAGATAGTGGTTGAATCTTGGAATTTTTTTGGTGTTTCTCTGATTAAATAGATACTTACGTACCTAGAAATGATTTTTGGAAAAAATAAAGACAAAACTACAAGGCAGCTAGAGTTCAAGTCTGACCCGCTTCCAGCTGAATCGGCGGAAATTTGTCTTTTTCACGAGAGGTCACTCAATACTTTTTACACCCAACCATTTAGTCAATTGTGCATTAAATATGTCCTAGTATTTTAGAAAAATGATTTGGTCCAATTTTGCAACAATTATTTGGGAGGTCCTTTCACAAAAAAACCTCCTTTTAGGCACTCGAAAAATGATTAAATATAGCTAGAAAGATCCGAAATGCATACAAATTGGTGCTCATCCATAAAATGTGGTATAAATCTAGTGAAAATTTGTGTGGTGCCCTTTTGCAAAATATTTTTGATAGCTGCTTCACAAAATCACTCTATTTTTAGCACTTGGAAACTATTTTAAATCACAGACTTTTCGAACCAATCAGGACTGTTCTCATGGATCACCCGCTTAGCCAATCTGGACCGTTCACACTTGGCGAATCCAACATCTCTCACTTGGTCTCAGCAGCCCAAACAAAACCCTAGCAACCCACGGCCGCCTCTCTCTCCCCCTCTCCCCGAGAACACACCTGCCGCCGCCTCTCTCTCCCCGATCCAGAATCCAGATCGACGACGGCGTCCCTCCGTCGCCACCTCTCTCTCCCTCTCTTCCCGATCCAGAATCCAGATCGACGATGATGTCCCTCCGTCGCCGGCCCCTCTTTTCCCATCCCAGTCGCAACGCTCACCATCCCGCCCCCACCCTGCCAAACTTCCTCCTCCTCCTCTCCCGATTCCCCAACCCAAGCCCCAGCCTCGCCGCCGACCAACTCCTCTCCCCCAACCCCGCCGCCGCCGTCCTCCTCTTCTTCAACCCCGGGCTCTCTCGCATCGGCGCACCGCTGCTGCCTCCACCCTCTCCCCTTCCCAAGCTGCTCAAGCTGCTCAGGCGGCAAAGCAAGTACCACCTAGGATCCTCCTTTTGATCTGAAAATTTGCGAAGACATTCTTCTTAGTAGATGATCATCCTCAGCAAAAACTCACGCCCATTGGCCATGTGCATTTCCCGTACCGCTAATCAAACACTTGGCTGCTAATTCATATTTGAGCATCGATTGGTCTCCTCGTGAGAATCTTATGTTGTAATTTTCTTCCTAGAACCTACCTGGGGAGTGCCCAACCCACTAGACATGCCTAGGCTGCCCAGAACACATGGCAACGCCACGGTCACGCGGTGACCACGCGTCGGGCATGCGAGTTTACGCGCTCTAGAGTTGGGGGCCTTGGCCAGCGCCCAAACCTCGACGCATCGCCATCAAACCATGTATTTATGATTAAATAGGTACTTATGTAACTATAAATGATTTTTGGAAAAAATAAATAGTAAACTATGAGGCAGCTGCAGTTCAAATTTGACCCGCTTCCTACTGAATCGACGGGAATTTGTCTTTTTCACCAGAGGTGGATCAAAACTTTTGACGCCCAACAATTTTGTCAATTGTGCATTAAATATGGCCTAGTATTTTATAAAAATGATTTGGTCCAATTTTGCAACAATTATTTGGGAAGTCATTCACAAAAAAACCTCCTTTTGGGCACTTGAAAAATGGAAAATGGTTTTTTCGTCCAAAGAAAATGAAAACTTCCTTAGGAAACATTGTTTGCCATTCAAATATACACCCTTGTGCACAATATGGGATCATTTGAAGAAATTATGCCATGAATGTGGCCATAAGATTGATCATTTGGCTTGAAAGCCATTGATATCCACACGTGACAGCTCGATTTTGAGAACACTTTTTTAAAATAATTGCCGTTACAAGTTTGTTATTTTTCCTTGGAACTTGGCCACATATAATGACACAATGCGAAGGTTTCCCAATTTTTTGATTTTTTTTGAATTTTTTATGCCCGTTTCAAAATGCGGTCAAAACGGCGGGAATGACCATTCCTAGCTAGTGCTTGAATCTTGAATTTTTTTGGTGTTTCTCTGATTAAATAGGTACTTATGTAACTAGAAATGATTTTTTGAAAAAATAAATAGCAAACTATGAGGCAGCTGCAGTTCAAATTTGACCCGCTTCCAGCTGAATCGGTGGAAATTTGTCTTTTTCACGAGAGGTGGATCAAAACTTTTTGCACCCAACCATTTTGTCAATTGTGCATTAAATATGGCCTAGTATTTTATAAAAATGATTTGGTCCAATTTTGCAACAATTATTTGGGAGGTCATTCACAAAAAAACCTCCTTTTGGGCACTTGAAAAATGGAAAATGGTTTTTTGGTCCAAAGAAAATGAAAACTTCCTTAGGAAACATTGTTTTGCCATTCGAATATACACCCTTGTGCACAATATGGGATCATTTGAACAAATTATGCCATGAATGTGGCCATAAGATTGATCATTTGGCTTGAAAGCCATTGATATCCACACGTGACAGCTCGATTTTGAGAACACTTTTTTAAAATAATTGTCGTATTACAAGTTTGTTATTTTTCCTGGGAACTTGGCCACATATAATGACACAATGCGAAGGTTTCCCAATTTTTTGATTTTTTTTGAATTTTTTATGCCCGTTTCAAAATGCGGTCAAAACGGCGGGAATGACCGTTCCTAGCTAGTGGTTTAATCTTGAATTTTTTTGGTGTTTCTCTGATTAAATAGGTACTTATGTAACTAGAAATGATTTTTTGAAAAAATAAATAGCAAACTATGAGGCAGCTGCAGTTCAAATTTGACCCGTTTCCAGCTGAATCGGTGGAAATTTGTCTTTTTCACGAGAGGTGGATCAAAACTTTTTGCACCCAACCATTTTGTCAATTGTGCATTAAATATGTCCTAGTATTTTAAAAAATTGATTTGGTCCAATTTTGCAACAATTATTTGGGAGGTCCTTCACAAAAAAACCTCCTTTTGGGCACTCGAGAAATGAAAAATGGTTTTTTCGTCCAAAGAAAAATGAAAACTTCCTTAGGAAACATTGTTTTCCATTCCAATATGCACCCTTGTGCACAATATGATATCATTTGAACAAACTATCCCACGAATGTGGCCATAAGATTGATCATTTGGCTTGAAAGCCATTGAGCTCCATACGTGATAGCTCGTTTCTGAGAACACTTTTTTAAAATAATTGCCATATTACAAGTTTGTTATTTTTTCTAGGAACTTGGCCACATGTAATGACACAATGCGAAGGTTTCCAAATTTTTTGATTTTTTTGAATTTTTTATGCCCGTTTCAAAATGCGGTCAAAACGGCGGGAATGACCGCTCCTAGCTAGTGGTTGAATCTTGGAATTTTTTTGGTTTTTCTCTAATTAAATAGATACTTACGTACCTATAAATTATTTTTGGAAAAAATAAAGAGCAAACTACAAGGTAGCTGCAGTTCAAATTTGACCCGCTTTCAACTGAATCGGTGGAAATTTGTCTTTTTCACAACAGGTGGATCAAAACCTTTTGCACCCAACCATTTGGTCAATTGTGCATTAAATATGCCCTAGTATTTTATAAAAATTATTTGGTACAATTTTGCAACAATTATTTCGAAGGTCCTTCACAAAAAACCTCCTTTTGGGCACTCGAAAAATGAAAAATGAATTTTTCGTCCAAAGAAAATAAAAACTTCCTTAGGCAACATTGTTTGCCATTCTAATATGCACCATTGTGCATAATATAAGATCATTTGAACAAACTATGCCATGAATGTGGCCATGAGATTGATCATTTGGCTTGAAAGTCATTGATCTCCATACGTGATAGCTCGTTTCTGAGAACACTTTTTTAAAATAATTGTCGTATTACAAGTTTATTATTTTTCCTCGTAACTTGGCCACATATAATGACACAATGCGAAGGTTTCCCAATTTTTCGATTTTTTTTGAATTTTTTATGCCCGTTTCAAAATGCGGTCAAAACGGCGGGAATGACCGTTCCTAGATAGTGGTTGAATCTTGGAATTTTTTTTGGCGTTTCTCTGATTAAATAGATACTTACGTACCTAGAAATGATTTTTGGAAAAAATAAAGAGCAAACTACAAGGCAGCTACAGTTCAAATCTGACCCGCTTCTAGCTGAATCGGCGGAAATTTGTCTTTTTCACGAGAGGTGACTCAATACTTTTTACACCCAACCATTTAGTCATTTGTGCATTGAATATGTCCTAGTATTTTAGAAAAATGATTTGGTCCAATTTTGCAACAATTATTTGGGAGGTCCTTCACAAAAAAACCTCCTTTTAGGAACTCAAAAAATGATTAAATATAGCTAGAAAGATCCGAAATGCATACAAATTGGTGTTCATCCATAAAATGTGGTATAAATCTAGTGAAAATTTGTGTGGTGCCCTTTTGCAAAATATTTTTGATAGCTGCTTCACAAAATCACTCTATTTTTAGCACTTGGAAACTATTTTAAATCACAGACTTTTCGAACCAATCAGGACTGTTCTCATGGATCACCCCCTTAGCCAATCTGGACCGTTCACACTTGGCGAATCCAACATCTCTCACTTGGTCTCAGCAGCCCAAACAAAACCCTAGCAACCCACGGCCGCCTCTCTCTCCCCCTCTCCCCGAGAGCACACCTGCCGCCGCCTCTCTCTCCCCGATCCAGAATCCAGATCGACGACGACGTCCCTCCGTCGCCACCTCTCTCTCCCTCTCTTCCCGATCTAGAATCCAGATCAACGACGACATCCCTCCGTCGCCGGCCCCTCTTTCCCCATCCCAGTCGCAACGCTCACCATCCCGCCCCCACCCTGCCAAACTTCGTCCTCCTCCTCTCCTGATTCCCCAACCCAAGCTCCAGCCTCGCTGCCGACCAACTCCTCTCCCCCAACCCCGCCGCCGCCGTCCTCCTCTTCTTCAACCCCCGGCTCTCTCGCATTGGCGCACCGCTACTGCCTCCACCCTCTCCCCTTCCCAAGCTGCTCAGGCGGCAAAGCAAGTACCACCTAGGATCCTCCTTTTGATCTGAAAATTTGCGAAGACATTCTTCTTAGTAGATGATCATCCTCAGCAAAAACTCACGCCCATTGGCCATGTGCATTTCCCGTACAGCTAATCAAACACTTGGCTGCTAATTCATGTTTGAGCATCGATTGGTCTCCTCGTCCTCCTCTTCTCCAGCCCCGGGCTCTCTCGCATCGGCGCACCGCTACTGCCTCCACCCTCTCCCCTTCCCAAGCTACTCAGGCGGCGCCCAGATCCGCCACCGCCGTCCTCTACAACCACGCCCACGCAACGGCAGATAAAGGAGGAGTTAGGGGCAGAGCGGCGGGGCCCTTCCTCCGCCTCCGCGGTCCATGGCTTCTACGTGCCATTCCTCCGCCTCTACCTCGCCGGCTCTCACAGCCTCGGTCGCCATCGCGTTCGCCACCGACCAGAGGAACGACACCTGCGGCACCGGGGAACCCTTCTTCACTGCGCCGGCGCAGGACCTCCACGCCTCGGCCTGCGTGGAGGACCTCCGCCCCGGTGACCAGTTCGAGATCCAGTGGCAGAAGAACAAGGATTTCCCCTACAGTATGTATGCATTCTTGCTCTTGTTAATGGCTGTGCCATTGCGAAATTCCATCGGTGTAGAGTTCGGCACTTGGTAACAGATGATTTCTTGTGATGGATCACAGACTGGTGGTACGGCGTCGTGGGTCACCTGGAGCCGTGCAACGCGAACGAGCATCTCTGCCGCTTCCATGAAGACGGTAATTCATCCTCTAGTTGCATGGTTTTTGAGCCTTAGGGAAGATAAGAAGCATGTGAAATATATTCAGGAACATGTCGAGGGCATCAAAGATTCGTTATCCCAGAGAAGCAACGATAGGCTTTTTATGTGAACGATGTTGTACAGCTTTACCAAGTCTTCAGTTTGCACCGTGCTGCTGCCGCATCCTAGACTTGTAGATACCTGCCGCTTTATGATCTATGATAAGTTCACTTGTTTAAGAATAAGGCAGCATTTAAGCAACGGGTAGCAGTATCAACAAAACTGAGTATTCTGTTCGTTTCCGTGTGTGCTTGACTGCTTGTGTATTGGTATAGGTGAGGAAGAACCGGCTGACGACGGGCAAGGGCATGGGGTACCTGGAGGCCAAGCACCACCTGCTGCTGAGCTACTGCCAGGGCCCCGTCTACTACCTGCTATGCAAGGCCAATGGGCTGTCTGTCGATGGCCACCCTGTTGCGCGCAGCCTTGTCGAGATCAGACTGTTTCTTGAGAAGGTGTGTGCGTGTGCCCTCGGGTGTTGTTGATTGCTAAGTTGCCAGTCTCCATTTTTGCAGCTGTCTAATAGTACATTGTCTTATGTTGAATTCTCTGTGCTAGATTCGCCCAATAGACAAGAAGATGGAGTACCAGATCCAGAAGCTCACCAATGCCGCAGATGGTGCGGCAGCCCAGGATAAGGCGCCAGGCGCCAAGGTCAATGGGAAGGGTGGGCAACAAGGTGAGGGCGACCTGTTGGGGTACCGGCCAAACCCGGATATGATGGATATCAAAATTTCTCCTAAAGGACACGTAAAATTCTCACTTACTAACTGATGTTTTCTCTTATATGTGTTAAGGTGATAATGTTCCGACTGTTTATCACTCTCTTCACACAAACACACACACTAATCAGTTACCATCAAAATTTGTGCATTGAATTTACCAGCTTTTTTAGTCCAAACACTAATCAATAAATCTTATATATATTTGTATGACATCAAATCTACCCATCCTTACTGAGGTGTTCTCTGTAATATAGTTGTCAATTGGATGAGAAATCAATATTTCTAGTGTAGTGTCTTGTAGAATCTAATTAAGTTGGCTACTTAACAACTTCTATTGAATTAGGTATTATATATCCATAACTTGGTTTATATGCCTGGTTTCAAGTGAACTTATCATAGCTTATATTGTTGCTTTTGTGGATACTACTACCCGTTGCTTAAATGCTACCTTAACTTGTTAGCATGTTCATGTGAATTGGCTAACTACTGCCTGTTAATTACTACTACTCACTGCTGTTGTATTCTATTAGCACAAACTCTGCTGCCTGTGTATTATATTGGTGCAACGTACTTGTTTTCCTTGAAAGTTTTCTTGATTATTATTCTTTTTTATGTGCAATTTATCTTACACAACGTATTCATGTAAATTCTGTCAAGCATGTTAATGTCTTCTTGGATCTAAATGTTATGAAAAAAAATCTGAACTTAAGCATGCTGAAACTGGGTTACTTGCCTTGAGTACTTGTATTCTCAGTACCATGCTACTTATTTTGCCTCCTGAGGTTTCTAGTCTGCTATTTCTTGCAACTCCATGAACATATACTGGTTAGTGTTAGTCATACTATTTATCTACATGGCATTTGATGTCAATTTTTGCTTATAAGTTATTGGATTCCTCATTGGCTATTGTTTGATGTTCTATACCCATTCTTATTCTTATATTTTCATTCTTATCCTTTGCACAGGTGAAGTGCGAATCAAAGTCTGAAGCTGTGAAGCATATCAACAAACAGTAGCATATTATGTGTTGTAATTGTAGGCAGTATGTGATAGCCTGGCTTATTAGGGATGATAGACTACTCATATCAATAAGGAATTCCTTCTTTTCCGGGAGCCTATTCGGACAGAACTCCAAAGTTAAGCGTGCTCAGCTTGGAGTAGTTTCAGGATGGGTGACCGACCGGGAAATTGCTCCCGGGTGTGCATGAGTGAGGACAAAGTGCGCAGAAAAGACTAGTATTGATCTGTGGGGCCAGTCTAGATCCCGCCAGGAGTAACGACCACCGGCGGGTGTGTCCAGGGCGTTACACAGTAGTAGGCATATCTGGCTTGTAGTATATTGTAATGATTGTAATAGACCAATGTAGTGTTGTTTTGGATGAATTTCGTTTGCTCTCTGGTCTGATAATTATTGTGTATGTGGTTTGAATACCTGTGAAATGATATAATGGTTGTTTGGCAAAGTTCGAAATTTTTGATGTGTGGGACCAATTTTGGGATAAGCATGACAAGTGGGACCAATCTGTGGTAGGACCAGCTGCAAAATAAAATGGTTGAAAATAGAAAATCAATAGACTAGCAAAAAGGCTATGCCTAGAAAATAAAAAGGC
>NC_053025.1:59431502-59453803 GCF_003073215.2 Triticum urartu | reverse complement strand
ATAAGACAGACATTTGAGGATGATGCGAGTATATTTTTTCTCTAGGTATTAAGAATCCTGTACAAGTTTTTTTTAACACTGAATCCTGTAAATATAATATTTCATGGCTACATGTATAAAAGTGTTGGTATATTTACCATTAATCATTGATTAATTAATGAATTTTCTTGACACCTTTCATTGTAGTCTAAATTATGGCGCTTGAAGTTACACACGTGCATGTGTATTTCTAACTTTCTCTTGTTCAATGTCTAGACATGTGTCAAGACAAAACACTTATGTCTCACTCAAGTGTGTAGACGTGCACGTGTATATGCGTGTTACTACTTGAAAATAGTAGTGTATGAGTATTCATAATCTAATATGTAGTAAAAACATTGCCATCTTCCCACCCAAATTAGGACATTTGGAATTTTTTTTTAGATTATACACGTGCATGGCACGTGCCATTTACTAGTGCTATTATGTACAAAATCAGAGCAAAGATTGATGCCCCCATAATTTAGGTATGGTTTACAAATGCCGTGATATTAAATTCAAATAATTGAATGGACTTCATGTTGAATTCGATTTTTTTAAACCACCTTAAGTTGAATTCAAGTGTATGCTTGTTCATAGGTAGCTATTTATAATGTCCATTGTGCAACTTTTGTATGTATAATGTGCTTTACACACACAACATGAACTATACTCATGTTTATATTCGATTGCTAAAGCGATGCATTGTCTGGAGTTCAAAATACTAACTATGTGGATCAGCTGTGTCGAATAATAACATAGACATGCTCAAATTCGATAGAATCTAGATGTCTGATGGATCAATGACCGCTCCTTACGCGAATTGCAAATATCATGATCCCATTCTAATTTGGATACAATTTATATCTTTAATCAATGTGTAGAACAGTCTTTTACGTGTAGTTTCACTCTCCATCGGTGGTCTCTCACACATGCTCACACACTCTCTCTCCTGAGGTGTCTTTCTCGCAGACATGCTCTAGATATAACCCTCCCTCCCTCTCGTAACCATTTACAATTGTTTTACCGAAAAAGGCTTTCGCCTCGCTTTATATATAAAGCAAACCACCAAGAGCACACATACACGGACTAGTTCAGAACACACACACACACCCAAGTCATGTAATGAGAAGTACAAAGGTTCTACTGAGGGCACAGCTCAAAGCCCAGAATAAACAAAAAGGACGCGGCCGAGGCAAGGCGTCTAATCCGGCTCCGGGGGTGGCGGAGGGGGCGGCGACGACAGACGGACGGCCATCGAGCGAAGGTCGGCGATGAAGGCGGTGATGGCGTCGCGGTCCTGAGGGCGGCTAAGCGGCCGCCATAGCTACAAGTAACCAGACAGTTTGAAGAGAGCGTCAGTAGCCCGTCGAAGAGGAATACGCTGGATCACAAGCTTATTGCGAATCGTCCAAAGGGTCCATGCAAGAACCCCAATCTCGAGCCACCTAATGTGGCGAGAGGGGGAAGGGGAGTTCTGGTGTTCGGTGAAGAGTTCGTGGAAGTTGGTGTTACACCAATCGCCTCCCACTATCTCCCTAAAGCAGCTCCACATGAATTGAGATGAGACACAGGAGAAGAAGATGTGATTCGAGTCTTCGGGGATACCGCACAGGGGGGAGAGGCCGGACCCAGGGCCATTGCATTTGCGGACCTCCACCCCAGACGGAATCCTACCGCGGATCCATTGCCACATAAATATCTGAATTTTCAATGGCAAGCGGATGGACCAAACCGCCGGGAGGGGGGGAGGGGCGGAGGAGGGGGCAATGGCTGAGTAGAGGGACTTGGTGGAGAATTGGCCCGAAGGCTCAAGACGCCACCGAACCTCGTCCAGGCCCACATCCACCGTCGGTTCGTGGAGAGCGACGCAATCAAGCAGCTCAAGCCACGCGGCGGCTTCCGGGGGCCCAAATGGCCTCCGGAAGGCGAGGCGCCCTAAGTCAATAAGGGACCTCTCAACGGATATTAAGGGGGCGACGGCAATGTAGAAGAGGTTGGGGAAACAGGCCGCAAAGGGTGAGTCTCCCGCCCATCGGTCGAACCAGAACAGCGTCGCTGTACCCGATCCAACCGAGATGGAGGTACCAATGCGAAGGACGGGAAGCAGTTGGACAACCGGTTGCCAAAACTGGGAGCCGCCGGATCTCTGAAAAAAGGCGAGGGGCTGTCCGCGCAGGTACTTGTTCCGGATAATGTCTAGCCAAACATTTGTTACAACTGTTTTCACTAACCTTTATCACAAGCACTCTTCCTCTCGCAAACATACACATGCACAATCCTCATCGACCCTTTCTATATACATGGACCTGCCTACGTGTCTCATGTACGCACATTATCTTTACGCATGTCTCTCACGCATTGTCTCACACCTCTCTTCCTAATCGACGAGTATGATTCTAGCAGAGCATTCTGTAGGATGCCCCTTAAAGTTAGGTTGGATGAATAGTAATATCAGAGATAAAGGGGTTACCTTAGTCCGAGAAATTAGGGTTACAAATCCTAGCCGGCTTTGTCAGTGGACATAGAGTCCTTCACAATTCTGCTATCTTTGTCTTGTATGACTAGTCATCCATGGGTCTTCCTAAATGCGTCACGGGTCGACCAATGTGGCGCAGGACGGAACCAAACGAAGGGCCTCACCTCGACCCACCGGACCTCACGCAGTGACACACCCTCTGCCCCCACGTCTAATTATCTTCTCACACCCACACATACCAACACAAACACCACACACACAGAAAATTTCTCCTGGTGCCTCTATTCCCTCCCCCTTGCAGATACACACTCAAGGGAATGGAATCTCTTGTCGTGACGTCATATTCGTCTCTCTCTCTCTAGACCACTCTCATTTCTCGTGCTATCTCTCCCACGCCCCCCCCCCCGTCGGCCCCTCTATCCATGCCTCTCTCGAATATGTAATACACACACCTACCTCTGTAGGCCCCGCCAAATGCATCAAATAGACATTCACACATGTTACATCACGTACCCCGTTGATCTAAAAAGCCCTCTCTTCACGTTTATTTCGCATACAACATTCCTTTTGAATAAAGTGTGGCCAAAAAATTATTTTAGAGTTTCTACATATATACAACATTACAAAGTTATATGGAGGAGTACGAACGCTAATTTGCATTGCATGGTGCCCACAATGATATTTATTCCGCACTGTGAATTTGTATATTTTTATACTATATACAAAGTTAGTCATAATAAAGAGAAACGAAGAGCATCTCTCTCTCCATCGCATACCCCCCCCCTATACACCCCTTTCACGTATGCACACAAACTATCTCCAGGTCCTCTGAAAGTAAGCCCCCCAGAAAATTCACGCATGTTTCATCTTTCTCTCGCGATATATGAAATGACGATCATTGTATTTGAAGCGAAAGCACGATACGTACATTGGACTTCAGAATCCACTCATTACGGTCACCATTTATGTTTAGTGGTTATTATACAGTCACGGGCTCACCGTACAACTCTGTATTTTCTCATGACATGACTAGTTGACCACTTAAATGCTCCACGTGGCACCTCTAGTGTTGCATCACATTATCTCACTACCATCGTGCCCACCTGTCCACTTGTATCTACTCTACATCTACACTCTTATAAAATACATAAAATACACTCCTATAAAAAACAGAGTTGGTGATGATGGTGTGCCTGCCATCCTGCAATATAGGCCGTCCGATTTATATCTGACGAATAGGAAAGAAACTATGGCAATTTTGCAAAAAGGTACCCACACACCTCTCCACATTTGCAAATAAGGCCTTCCCTCTTTCATCCTTTTCTCTCACAAGATAAACAAGTCATACAAAATGCATCTTGATGTTACGTGCAACGCACATGCATCTTGCTAGTAAGAATGAAAACAAATGACAAAAAATATATTTGGACAGTGGTTCGAAGTCATGACCGCGGGCACAGCGGACAAGGTGGCCTTGTATTGGTATGCTGAGCCATCTGTTTTAACACACAGGAGCTGGTGTGGTTATTATACACACACGCACGCATGCACATGAACTACATCCATGCAACACATGCACCCACGCACGCACGCAACACTCACACGTACACACGCAGCCATGCACGCACGCAACACTCACACGCACGCACGCATGCATGCACACACCAGTACACCACACGACCAACACACACTCTCACACTCAAGTGCTCAACCTACATGTGCATGCACACACATCAGGCCCTGACAGACACATACACAACCAGGTGATTCCCACGCACGGGTTGGAGCCTTGTCGCGCCTGCGTAAATTTGTGTTTATCTGACCTTTTGCCTATGCGAACTGACAGGTGGGACCCACAAGGAGCATGGTCAATTTAACTAGTCAACATGGCGCCACGCAGACTATTTGGCTGGTCAACAGAGTGCAATCCGATGCTGAACTGTGAGCAAGTGATCGTATAATCACCGCAAAACATATATAGTGACCGTAATCAGCTTATTCTGAAGTTCGGTGACCGTATTACGCTTTTCTCTCTGTAGGCCCTCCAAAACTACATCTCTACACGTTCTCGCATGTTACATCTAACAACTATGCAATACAGCACTACTACTACACTCTAACACAATAAATCATATGTGTTTTTAGTTTTACTAGATATCATATTGTTACTTATAATTATTCAGTTTGCATACATTAAAATTGCCTTTGAAATGTATGGCTAGTATCATCTACCGCGCGGGAAAAATCCCGCCCTTTCCTGTTTAATTGGGTTTGTATCGATGGATCGTGCAAAACAGCAAAACTATCGTGTCTCTACTCCTCCGTCGTAAGAGTGGTGCGCTCGCTTTCATAAATCTTCTAGTCCCTTTCGCCGACATGTGGTACATGAAGCTACCGGGTCCACGTGCCATACCGGAATATAGTGTAGAGCAGCCGGGGTGAAGCACCCCAGTAATGGCGCCGGCGTAGTAATGAGCAATGAGGCGCCAAAACACAAAGCTGCACCTTTCCCACAGTTAAGTTGGAGGGATGAAGCAACCATCATTTCACTCGTTGCTGAATCCGCTTCTCCCTCATCTTCTTCAACTTAACCATGTGTTGCTTCTGCCGTTGTTCTGCCTCATATGGGACGCGGATCAGCTTGGTAAAGCACTGACACGTGGGACCGCATGTTAGCAAACCGTGAGGACAACGTCCTCCGAAAATAAGATGCCTAATCCTAGACTTACAAAGGGCTACATAGCTGCTACGTATACTTTCCATCTAATCTATATATGCCCCCCTGATTTTCATGTGGGGTGGGCCTAATCCTCTCTTTAATCCAATCAAATAGTCCCACATCACATCAATTCGTAACTTTACGTAAACCATTACGTGGATGTAGCATTACTCAAATAAGAAACCTCCCCTGCCATCCGCACGGAAAAATCACCTCCTTTTTACTAATCTTGATTCTATAATTTTTTAGATCAATATAATTGAGATTTGTATAGATAGCACACAGGAGCAAAACCAAGTGGTACGGTTAAGGGCATCCACAATGTGTAGCCAAATGTGAAAATAGATTTTGGCATCGTGGGAACCATTGTGGACGGTGTTGCCAAAGCCAAAAAGATGGAATCGAAGCTCCCTGATTGATTGATTGAAGGAATAGAAAAATACAACGTATCTCCTCTTTCTCCCATGCTTGGACGCATGTAGTACAGTGTAGAGCACATAGTCTACTCCCCTGTCCCTTCTATCACAAATCACAAAGCAGTGAGGCGTCAAATCACAAAAGCACGGATGAAGCAACCATCATTTCACTCTTCGCTGACTCCGCTTCTCCATTGTCTTCTTCGAGAAACCATCTCACCACACTAGTACTCCTAGTAGTACTCCCTCCGGCCCTCTTTTGTCTGCGTCTAAGAAAATTTCGTTTTCCCTGCAATGCTCTGCGCATTGGCATTTTTTCGCCGCTCTTTCCAACCGGACCCTCCATCCCTTTCCACTGCATGCGTGCCTGCAGTAATCCCATCTCTCTTTCCCATGTGCTTCGCATCTTCCCAAGGCAGAGAGAGTTGCTTGCATGTAGAAATAGGAGAGAGAGCGAGAGGCGCATGCGTGCAGAGAGATGGACAGGGGAGAGAGAGAGACGACATGCATGCATGCGGAAGTGAGAAGGTTGGTTTGCATGGTGCTGCATTAATCAAGCGATGAGGAGTGAGATGGTTAACTCTTTGGTCTTTGGAGAAAAAATACGCATTAATTGACACGTGAAACGAGGATTTGTATCGATGAAATCCCGCGAAGGAAAACCCCGCCTTTCTTTTTTAACACTAGTACTCCTAGTACGTACGTACTTATCCTGTTTGGGTCTAGGCCTTGCATTGCCAAACTTCGCCACACATTTTTGCCAAGCTTGCCTAAAGTTTTCAAAATGAGAAGGAGGTACACTTGCGCACAGCTGTCGTGGTCGCACCGCGCCCTCACACGGTCGCTCCTGCACGCCGCGGTCGGACCGCACCCTCACACAGTCGCTCCTGCACGCCGCAAACCCAACCAAGGGAACGCTCCCTCACTGACACGTGCTGTCGCATGTGAACAAACCAAACTCAGCCACCCTATCACTAACACATAATTTTCGTTCATAGAGTATGTTTATCCAACCGCATGTTGGGGAGTATCCGTACGGCCCGTGCGGTGGTCTGTTGGGGAAGAAGAAGAGGAGAGGAAGAAGGAGGAAAGATGGGTTAGGAGATGTAGGATATTCATCCAACCGACTGAAATGGTAGACTGACCCAAGTCAGGCGACTTGCATAACAAATATATGTTTTTACACAGCAAAAAGTGCGGGTGCTCTGCACGGACGAGAGCACAGCCCGGTTCAAGTCGAGGACGTCCAGTTCCGCCTGCAGGAGGGCCTCGATGGCAGCGGCATCCGCACGCTCCGTGTCGAGTCGAGCCTCCGCCGCCCGGTTCAAGTCCAGAACGTCCGGTTCCGCCTGCAGGAGGGCGTCGATGAGAGCGGCATCTGCGCGCTCTGCGTCGAGTCGAGCCTCTGCCGCCTGGTTCAAGTCCAGGACGTCTGGTTCCGCCTGCAGGAGGGCCTCGATGGCAGCGGCATCCGCGCACTCTGCCTCAAGTTGAGCATCCGCTGCCCGGTTCACATCCACGACATCCGGTTCCGCCTATAGGAGAGCCTCGATGGCAGCGGCATGCGCGCGCTCCGCGTCGAGTTGAGCCTCTGCCTCCCGGTCCTCCTTTAGTATCGCCATGTTGAACCGCTGGTCCGCCTGCATCATGGGGGACTCGGACGCCGGCACGAAGTCGACGTCCATCGTCTCATACCCATCGGGGGCCTTCTGCGCTGCGACCTCCGCCATGAACATTTGATCGGCTTCCTCCACCTCGTAGCTTGGCTCCAGAGAACTCGGGGATTGGCCCGTCGCAAAGCAAGCTTGGGAACAGAGGTCTGTGGCACCGACCGCCGCCGCGATTTCTGCGCGGCGCTCCAGCGTCAGCATCTTGTAGTAAGTGATCTTGCGGCGCACCATGGCTTTCCGACGAACTAGGGGATGCTTGATGCGGGCTAGGGGATCGAAAGGTGGGGGAATGGGCTAGAGATTTGGTGTGGTTTTAGGGCAGTGGCTAGCGTAGGCCGAGCAGCGAAGGTTCTGGTGTGAATAGTGGTTCCAGTGACGACCGGTCAATCGGTTTTGACTGTACATCGCTCTTGTCACGTTCGCGTTGCCGCCCGGCACGCTGGACCCTCCACGTCGCTCA
Organism: Triticum urartu; assembly: GCF_003073215.2. Lineage (NCBI taxonomy): Eukaryota > Viridiplantae > Streptophyta > Magnoliopsida > Poales > Poaceae > Triticum > Triticum urartu. The sequence continues at coordinate 59,446,041 of NC_053025.1, read as the reverse complement.
CCGAATGGAACGTGCTTCGTCTTGCGTTTTCGCTCACTTGTGGGACCGCAGTTGAGAGCAAACTGGTGTCCCTCCCCCTCCCCTGCCCGCGTCATTTATTATACCACCACTCCCTCTGTTTTATGCGGAGTAAATAAAAACAGAGGGAGTATACTACGGATGAGGATCCCCTTACGTGGCCGAACCCATTGAGTAACTGACTTGCGGGGCCTAGCAAGCATGGGGTCTGCCAGTAAGTGACCGAAAGGGAGGGTTAGGGAGGGATACCTACGTCAGAGGATCCACTTCCACTATACTACTTTGACCAAATGTTAGAGTAATAATATATGACATGCAACTTACATAAATGTTAGAGTAATAATATATGGCATGCAACTTACACAAAGCATACAGGGTCTAATGCATTTTTCGAGGCTAACTTTGACCAAATGTTAGAGTAATAATATATGACATGCAACTTACACAAAGCATACGGTCAAATTCGTATGTGAAAGGAGTTTCCAATGATATAATTTTCACATTATACATCTCATGTACTATTATTCTTATCAATAGTCAAATTGGAAACCATCCCGAGTACAAATCTAGGAGTACGTATGAATCTAACAATATTGATTGGGCGTTGTTGAATGTTGATACCTTTTTGATCAAAGTAGAGATACTTTGAATACACATAAAACTTATATGTAAACTAGAAAGGATAGGAGGGAGTATATTGTACGTTCAAAAACGAAACGAACATTGAATACCCTTTATATATGATTTGCGGATGCTATGATCACCGGTTCAAAATTTTGAATCCGCCTTAGGTATCACGTGCCCCCACTCGTTCCCTCTCGATTTCATCTCGGGGTCCGGAGATCTAGTGAAAGAGGACTAGGGTGGGTACATGCGAATGATACTCCGCGAAATGTTCAAATGAGGTATGCGAGAGGATGCATGGACTCGACTGGAGGGTTGGAGAGGAATGAGAAATAAGAAAACGCCACATGATTATACTTGAACGGATCAAATAAACAATAATTTGTCTCGCTTGGCCTACATAGTGAAAGGCCTAATGCGCAACGCGGAGCACTAATGCTCGAATATGGTCGGGAAAACAGGGAAACCGACATGTGGGGCAGACTAGTCCAGTGGAGGAGCTGGCCCACGACCTCCTCGCCACCGACAACCGTTCATGTGGGTCATTAGGGCCAACAACAGGGCGCAGCTCCAGCACCTCCTCTGGACACGACGACCGTCGTGAGCGACACGCTCATATCGTAGCTAGACACGGTCGGTTTCAGTGTGCCGAGGGTGGCGTTAGTGCTGTTGCACGACCAACGGTATGTTTGGTTTGTGCCCAAGGTTGCCCCATCAAAGCATTGGGTAGCCAAAATTTTGGTTGAGGTATTGGTTGCCCATGATTTGGCCGACATTGGCAAGAAAAATGAACTAGAGTTGGCTAGAGTTCATTGGCATGCCAAAGAAATGGCAACCATCCAAACAAAGACCAATCTTTGGGTCATGACCAAAATTTTGGTTGAGGTATTGGTTGCCCATGATTTGGCCGACATTGGCAAGAAAAATGAACTAGAGTTGGCTAGAGTTCATTGGCATGCCAAAGAAATGGCAACCATCCAAACAAAGACCAATCTTTGGGTCATGACCAAAATTTTGGTTGAGGTATTGGTTGCCCATGATTTGGCCGACATTGGCAAGAAAAATGAACTAGAGTTGGCTAGAGTTCATTGGCATGCCAAAAAAATGGCAACCATCCAAACAAAGACCAATCTTTGGGTCACGACCAAAATTTTTGGTAAGGTGCACTTTGGACACAATCCAAACACACCCCAACACCTGGCTTGTCGAGGATGCACGGGGCGCCGCGACGCGTCCGCGGAGTGGTGTAGCGCAGCCAACTGCATCCTCTGGACCTGAGACCATGCCTGGTCGTCTTGCTTTTTCAATGACATGCGGGGATCGCATGTGAGCAAAGGGCATCTCCAACGTTGCCACGACCGCAGCTGACTACCCTGGCACACCAAAACCCTCGTCCCTCGCGCCGTCGCGCGGTGCGTTCCCAGCCGGCGCCAGCTGCCCACATTCATGCCGTCCATTCGTATGTCGTCGTTAAGAGGCTGGGTGCCCGAGGAACCAACTCCGGTGACTTAATGACGCACCCGGACGCTTGGCCTCACCGGAATGCACTACTTAAAGTGGCAACGCCCAGCTAACCTCCACACCATAGCGCATCGTCCTCCTACCTGGCACCACATCCGCCATGACCGCAAGTGCGAACGCTCTGCGGGAGAGCTTGTCTTCGGGGATGAAGCTCGAGGTCGCTGCCCTCGCTCAAGTCGCCTCTCGCGATGCAATAGCGGCGTAGCCGGACGCGACCGCACAAGCGGTGGCCACGCTAGCGGCCGACGACGGGAGCACCGCAAGCCACGCGTCCTACTTGCCGCCGTCCAACGTCCGGCACCACCAAGGTCGGGGACTCCTCTGAGGATGAGTAGGGCATGGGAGGCGGCAGGGCATGGTGTGCCAACTGGCTGGTTTGTATCACGTGTTCTACTCTTCCTCGTCGGAGACCGCACCTTCACTTCACGGGTCTTGAACTCCGCCCCCGTACATAGAGATCGCAGATGGAGGACATCGGTCGCCGCCGTACAATAGGTTTAGGGTCGGGTTTCTTTTATTTTTCTGTCCTATAAAAGTTCGAAATGTAATGAAAATCTGCCGTGTTTGCATTAATCTCGGCCGGTGTATATGAACTTTCACAATAATATACATATTGTAGGAGTACTAGCAAGATGCCCATGCGTTGCACGGAAGATCAAGATCTTGTGGGAGAAAAGGATGAACGAGGGAAAGCCTTATCTGCAAATGTGGAGAGGGGTGCGGGTAAATTGTCATAGTTTCCTTCCTATCCGTTAGATATAGATCGGACGACCTATATTGCAGGATGACAGGCACACCATCATCACCAACTCTGCTTTTTATTGAACCGAGACAAATCTAACATGCGAAGTAAAATAAACACATAGGGTCTATACATACACAAATTATCTTAGGCACTCCAATAGTACGTCAACTACACATTCATGCATTTCACATCTTTCTACATCTACAGGAACCTACGAAAGGGTTAACGTAAATTGCCTCTCTCTCTCCTCCCCTGATTTTCATGGTGGGGGGCCCCTCCCTCCCCCCCAATCTATAATCAACAGCTCACACGTTTCACATTACGCTAATTACATAACTGGGATTACGTAGGTGTACCATTACTCGTCCTAAAACCCCAACTAAGCTAACCTCGCAGCATATCGCACGGGAAAAGACTCGGCCGCGCCGTTTTAGTCGGGATTACCGGATTACTAGTAGTAGTATCGATGGATCACGCGAAGCAACAAATTTTTTTTTGAGGGGGCGAAACACCTAGTTTAAAAAGGAAAAAAGGCGGTACACTCACAGCACTCCTGTCGCGGTCGCATTGCACCCCACACACGTTCGGTCCTGCACACGGATCACGCAAACGGAACGCGCTTCGGCTTGCCTCTTCACTGACATGTGGGACTGCACTTGGAGAAACCGACCATGCGCCAACCTCCCCCCGCCCACCGCGCGAAAATCCTTCCCCCCCCCCCACACCCAAAAATTCCCCCCCCAAATCCGATTCAACCGCCCTTCGGCCAACTAGCCAATAATATTCCCCAACCCCCCCCTGTCCCCCTCCACTTATTCGCTCCGCCAAAGCCGCCCTCCCCGCCGCGCCGATACGTCGGCGTCGTGGTTCGGCGATCCTCTCGCTCCCACAGTACGCTCTCGTAGACTGTCGTCCTCTAGCCGCGCCGCCACCTCTGGCTACATTCTTGTGGAGGCGCACGGCGGTCAGCGCCACCACCGCTGGCGACGTTTGTGTGGAGACGCATGGCAGTCAGCTTCTCCCACGGTACGCGCATTCTAGACTGAGGCCCCGTTCATGTCAGTGTAGCGCTGAATGTTAGCTGTCAATATGCTCTGCTTAAGAAGCTTCCTTGCCCTGTTTATGCACTCAATTTGCTTAGCTGAGATGGCATGCCAAGGCCGATTAGTTGCTAAAATATCCTGTCATATATGTATTGTGACGTAGATTTCCATGGTCTAGTAGCCAATCTGTTAGGTGAAATAGCTCTACACCATTTTATACTCGATCTTTGTTGCTGTGATGGCCTTCGATAGTTCGATGGCTGTGTGCTCGGCCTCATTGACTGCTGAAATAGCCTGCCATAATTTGGCACTCAAATCTGTTTGCTGAATTAGCTTTACATATATTTTGTTACTTAGATCTGCTCGTCCAAATATCTTGCCATTGCTTTAAACATCGACCTAGGTTTTTTTCTAGACTTCATAAAAAAGCATATATGTTTTTCCTGTAATATCTAGTAGAAGAACTAATTTGTATGTCTAACAGATGGACATGACTTGGATAACTTTTGCTCGAAGATTCTCCAGCTTGTGCTGCTGCTGGATGGAGTCTTCCTCAACCTCTCCCTCTCTCCTTGCTGGATCAAGGCGTGGGAGACGTCACCGGGCTGCACGTGTGTTGAACGCGGAGGTGCCGTGCGTTCGGCACTTGGTCATCGGTGATTTGAATCACGACGAGTACGACTCCATCAACCCCGTTCACTTGAACGCTTCCGCTTAGCGATCTACAAGGGTATGTAGATGCACTCTCCTTCCCCTCGTTGCTGGTCTCTCCATAGATAGATCTTGGTGACACGTAGGAAAATTTTGAATTTCTGCTACGTTCCCCAACACTCCACTGCATATGTCGAGGGGGTTGAAAACTTCATGAACTTTATCAGAGCTGGGTACGGTGGTTCGAAATCAGATGTGCTCTGCCCGTGTAGCTGTTGTATGAATTCAGTTACAAGACCCCAGTCAACTGTGCAAAATCATCTACACTTGTATGGGATGTCGGTCACATATACTATGTGGGTTCATCATGGTGAAGCTGTGAACGTCAATGTTATTGACTGTGTGGAAGCAGCAGATCACCATCTTGATCTGCCTGATGCTCAGGTGGAAGAGGAGGAGCAGGTGGTGGTGGCGGAGCCAGTGAGTTTGACCAACATTGAAACAATGCTCGTGCATTCCGTGAAATTTCACCTACAGAAGAAAAACGGTGGGCCCGCATGTTGGAACAATGCAACGTTGCTGTCACCCCAGGAAATAAGCTGTTAGTATTCTCAGCTATGGTCACTTTTCTTCAGGTGAAGACATCTGAGCGGATGACCAACAAATCATTCGATGCGATGTTGGCTGCTTTCCGCAAATCTTTCCCAGATGCGTCTGAGCTGCCACACATCTACAGTAAAATGAAGAATTTCCTTCGTGCAGTTGGAATTGGATATGATATGATCCATGTTTGTAAGAATAATTGTGTTCTGTTCCGGAAGGATTATGCCAACTTAAGTGAATGCCCGAAATGCAAATCATCAAGATGGAAAGATGTCGATGCTGTGAAGAGGATTCCTCATAATGTTTTGAGACATTTTTCAATTACACCAAGATTGCAGAGGTTGTTTCATGATGCTGAAACAAGAGAGGATGTACTGTGGCATTTGAGGAACCAGGAGTACAGAGATCAGAATGTAATGAGCCATCCATCTCATGGTAGTGAGTGGAAAAGCTTCAATGATAAACACAAAGAGTTTTCTGCTGACCCAAGAAACATTAGACTTTGCTTAGCTTCAGATGGATTTAACCCATTTGGCCACCAGAGCGCCACATATAGCATGTGGCCAGTGCTTGTTATCCCTTACAACATGCCTCCAAATATCTGCACCAAAGAATCAAACTACATGATGGCCTTGCTCATCCCAGGTCCAAAAAGTCCTGGAAAGGATTTTGATTTGTTCATGGACCCTCTTGTGGAGGAACTTCAACAGCTATGGAAGGGTGTTCTCACTCGATACCTATATAGCAGCCCACCAGCTGATTTCTTTATGCGTGCTATTATAATTTGGTGCCTCCATGATTATCCGGCTTTGGGCACTATGTCAGGGTGAACGACACATGGTTACAATGCATGTGTTCGCTGTGACAGGAATCCGCTATCATACGCAATACTTAGCAAGATCTGTTACATTGGACACCGCCGTTTCCTTGCCAAGGACAAGCCGCATCCTAGAAAATACCAAAGACATGTGTTCAATGCAAAGCATGAAAACCGTGATGCGCCAAAGAGGCTCACCACCGATGAGTTGCAAGCGGAATTAGAGAAGGTCAGGCATATTACACCAGGAAACCATCCTGGTAATGGTAGCGGAAAAGGAAGCGTGGCAGGGTAGAAGAGAGATTATTGTTTACCCGCATGTCCACTTTGTGGGACTTGGAGTATTGGAAAGATTTGGGTCTGCGGCATAATCTTGATGTGATGCACATCGAGAAAAATATATGTGACAGCATTATTGGCACACTTCTTAATATTGAAGGAAAGACGAAAGATACCTTAAAATCTAGGATTGATTTGACACACCTGGGTATCAAAAAGGATTTGCAGGTGCAAGATGAAGGTAAACCACGGGATATGGCACCAGCTGTGTACATCTTGGACAAGGTAAAAAGAAAAGAATTATGCGAGGTCCTGTCATGTGTGAGATTCCCACATGGATTTGCTTCCAACCCTGAAAGGAGAGTCAGTGCAGATGGAAACAAGGTACAAGGTTGAAAACTCATGACTACCACGTCCTACTTTAAAGGGTTTTACCTGTTATCCTTAGAGGATTGGGCCGCCCTGACTTATACAGAGCAGTTGCAGAGTTGGGACAATTCTTCAGGGAACTTTGTAGTAGGAATATCAGGATAGATGCTTTGGAGCGTCTTAGAGACAATATACCAACTATCCTATGCGACCTTGACAAGATATATCCTCCAGCCTTCTTTGATGTGATGGTGCATTTGGTTGTTCATCTACCTGATGAGGCACTACTTAGAGGTCCAGTACAGTATGGCTGGATGTATCCTATTGAAAGGCAGCTAGGCACTTTCAAGGGCTATGTTAGGAACAGAGCTAGACCCAAGGGTTCCATTGCAGAGGCCTACATTGCTACAAAAGCATTGACATTCTGCTCAAAATACATTGAAACGGCTGATCAACTTAGCAAAGAGGTGGGTGAAGACAATCCCGGGATCAATGTTTTCGATTATTTTGTTCGAGTTACAGGGAAGAGTCGACAAGAGGACAAACCTAAAGATTTGGACAAAATGGTTTGGTATGTGTTGAATAACTGTCCTGAGATACTACCTTATATCAAGTAAGTGCAGTACTGCAGCTTATACATCGTAATCTACTAAACTTGCAGCACATTCTTATATATTTAGATGTTTGACGCGATCACTATGTTGTGCAGCATCAACAAAGAGGAGTTACTACCGCAAAATCAAAGAAACATTGACAAACTGGTTATGGCAGGATTTGCGAAATGGTTCAAGAACCATGTAAGCTTTTGAAGTGCACTGTCAGTTTTTTTAATATATTGAGTACATAAGATGATCGGCTTGTCTATTTTCTAACCATAGGTTAAGAAGATGCGGGAGGATGGGCAGGCAGTTGATGATGCCCTTTACTCCCTAGCAATGGGTCCTGATACTCGGGTAAGACATTATGAATCTTGCGTTGTTGGAGATGTGCGCTACAACACCCTTGCACGAGACGAAGGCAGGAAGACACAAAACAGTGCCATCATGAGCACGGATACGTATGACAAAGAGACAACTGAAATGTATGCTAACATAACAGACATTGTTCAGTTGCAGTATATCTCCAGTTTCGAGGATCATCGGTGTGTGGTTCTGTTGTGCTATCGTTGGTATAACCTGTTTTCCAGGATCGCAAAACCCAGAGCTGATGATTATTTCAAATCCATCAATGTCAAGGCGGCGTACCAGACCAACGAGCCTTTTATTTTGGCAAATCAAGCAACACAGATATTTTTCTTGGAAGACACATTTGCACGTAGCGATGACTGGAGAGTATTGCAAAGGTTTGAGCAGAGGAATTCGTTTAATTAAGTTGCACAACAAGATGATGCTTACACTGCTCCTGATGTACAAGATAACACAGATGTTCCTAATATCTTTGAGAACCATCACGTCAATGACGCCGGTGAAAAGATTGCCTGTCGTGCTGTGGATATACAAGAGTTGATCAACAAGAAGCCAACGTTCGAGGACGTTGAGGACGAAGAAGAAGATGACACTGTGGGGAATTACGATTCAGACTGATACACATGGCGAAGATGTTGACGCTGCTGCTGCTGATGATGATTACATTGCTTTTGTCGTATTTGCCTGTCAGAAGACGTTTTTTTATCTACTATGTGAAATTGTGTTTGCTATGACAACTGAAACCTGATGAACATGTTGTTTAGTATTTTTCTGTGAGAACATCACTTGTTATGTATGCTGATTTGTGTTTGGTGATTGTATGACAACTAAAACATGATGACATTGTTGTTTAGTTGTACTCATATTTGGCTGTGAAACTTAAATTTGATGACATGGTTTGCTGTTGGACTGCAATTTTCTCGAGGTCTTCGAATGAGAACAAAGCTGACCCGACAGGGCCTCTGCTATTTATTTATTTATATGAGCAAAAGGGGATACCCCCTGATTTCCATTAATAGAAATCATTAGATGTTCAGAACACTACACCCAGCCTGCTACACAAGTTTCAATCATTACTAGTTTCAGCAAAGTGCTCATGTCGTAGCCACTGAATACATCACGAGTGCTACATACACTGCAAATAAAGAGACAATCATCCTACAGAGCACATCGATTTTTCCCATTATCTTCACAAGCTCTTTCATCTCCTCATTGATGTCAAGGCCGTTCAGCAGCTATTGCTTGGCCATGATCAGAGGAACTGCATCTTTAACCTTCTGCTCTGCATCTTCCTCTTCTGCCGTTCCTTCAGTTACTTGTCCAACACCCCAACCTGCTGGTATTGGGATTCCTCGGCTAACCAAATAATCAGCGTAGTTGCATTCCCCCACATCAGCAACTTCCCAGAAATACAAATCACACGAATATTCCCTTTTGTGCATGAATCAAATTGGAAGATCATCAACCAAACTATTAAAAAAATCAGCAACTGAAAGCAGCAGAACAACACTTAAACATATTTATTACCCCATGATTCGGGCATTTGTAGAAGACTCGGCCAGGGTTGCGCATTGTGGTTGAGACGCGACAGATGACTCTGCGTGATTTGCAGCAGTGGCACCACACCAACGGCAGCGGGTTGCTATGAGCAATCGGCTGTGGTGCGCGTGCCGGCGGGGGTGTGATGAGACCCACAGGCGATGGTACGGGTGGCAACTTGGCGCATATCTGGTTGTTGCCTACTAAAGAGCAGGTGGACGAGCAGCCAGCGGACATGGTTGCTGCGGCTAGAGCTTCTGATGCTAGGCAGAGTAAGTATAGAAGAGGAGAAGCAAACGTTGGATATGTCAATTTCATTACTTGCAGAGTAGCATAGCACCATATATAGTCATAGTCTAGGTTTGGATTCGAACCAGCTACAGGAGCACGTCTTTCTTTTTTCTAAAACTCGGCAACGTCTCTTTACTGGTACACTAGCTTGTTCTGTATGCCTTCCCAAGTCTTTGATTTTCTTTCCCTTTTTGCGAGAAAGGAAGGAGGACAAAATTGAGAGTTCCTGGGACTTGAACACAAGACCTCTCGATTGAAAACCAAGGGTGCTAGTCACTTATGTGGCGAACATTCCCTGTGAGGAGGACGGCAGACGAACGCATTTTCCTCGCAGTTTTCTTCCTATATTTAAAAAGTATGCTACTTGGTGTCCGCTTAGTCAACAAACGATTGTGCCAACCTTGACCGTTGGATTGACATTCAACGTCTGTCGTGTTCTTCAGTCTCTTCTTCCTCGAGCCGCCAAAGCCAAACCAGCGCCGGCGGGACCGCCTGCTCCCGCCTCCCACGGCTGGCTGTGATCTTCCCCGGCTCCTGTTCGTTACCGTCCGAGGCCTCACCATCGTCCTCCGCCTTGGTTCGCTCGCCGCGGCGCCGCCCTCCGGTGTTTTCAACATGGTCACCAACCGAGAGGAATAAGGAGATGACTATACATGGTGAGGATGACAGTAGGGACCTAGCAGCGCGCGCAGTAATTTTGTTTTTTCGGGACGGAGAAGGGTATCAACTGGGTTGTGCGGGACCCATGGCCCGTCTAGCCCAGGCTTTTATTTCATATGTTTAGCACATGACCAGCCCAGTTTGTTTTTTCCTTTCTGAAAATTGCTAGCCAGCTATTTTGTTTTTTGTAGAATAACCAACGTAGGCCTACTTGCTTTTCTATGCCCTGCTGGGCCGGAAATCTTTCAAGACGAGGAGGGATGCATTTTGCCCAGAAAATGGGCTATAAGTAATAAGAAATGGGCTATAAGTAATAATAAATGGGCTGTAAAATGAAAAAATACAGCAAATAGGCAATTAGTTCCAAAATAGTGTTTTCTTTCAGATTTTGATATTTTAAATTTAATTGTTTTTGTGTGGGTAAAATTTCATTGAATTTAAATTAAGGTATATTTAGATTTAAAATTAATTTGAATCTGGCTAGAAATTTCGGGTTGTATGCTGTTTGGGACAGATTTGGAGGCTGACTTGTGGGTCTACTAGGTTGAGGTGTACTTTGGCTTTGTCAACTTAGTCCACAAACGATTCTAGCAGCAGTGACCGTTGGATGTTAATCCAACAGCCGTGCTGCTTCTTCAATATTTGATCTTCTTGCTCCAGCCGCCCAAACCAGCTCCGGTGGGACTGCCTGCTCCCACCTCCCGTGGCCGGCTGTGCTGCCGTACAGGCCGCACCGCCCCACCCTACTTCATTGCTGGCCAGGCCATTCCTCTACTCACCCACACCTCCTGTTATTTTCCGGCGACGGCAATCGGACCAGTAAACCCTCGTACTCCCCATCGCGTGGGCAACCATTGCCGAGTCTTCCCCGACTCCGTGTCGTTCCCTTCCTATGCCTCGCCGTCATCCACTGCCATGGTGCTCTCGGCGCGGCCTGGTCAATGTGGTCAACGAATGACATCCATCGGCCGTGGACTGTACGCGCAAAATAATGATTCCTCCACCTGACAGCTGGGACCCACCGGAAGGGCCTCTGTATTTCCCAAAAAAAAACGTTCCCCCCGCTGACATGTCGGACCCACCAGCTATATCTTCGCACGCAAGGAAGTGCCTCCTTATTACGCACAAAAAATGAATACCCCCCTGCTAGCTAGGACCCACCATAGTGGGAGGATGACTTGTGGGCCAACTAAGTTGACGGGGACGGAGGGCTTTGTCAACTTAGTCAATATGAATGATTCTAGCTCTCGTGACCGTACGATGTCCATCCAATGGCCGTAGTGCTTCTTCAACCTCTGATCTTCTTGCTCCAGCCGCCGAAAGCAGCGCCGGTCGTGCCGCATGCTCCTGCCTCCCGTGGCCGGCTGTGCTGCCGCAGAGGCCTCACCGCCCCCTACTATTCCCATCGCTGGCCAGGCCCTGCGGCGACGGCAGCCTCACACCACAGCCGAACCAGTGAACCCTCGTACTGCTCTCCGCGCGGGCTTCCACTGCCACGTCTTCCCCGGCTCCGCGTCGTTCCCTTCCTAGGCCTCGCCGTCGTCCACCGCCGTGGTGCTCTCGGCGCGGCTTGGTCAACGTGGTCAAGGAACAACTTCCATCAGACGTGGACTATACGTGGAGAGGCTACCAGCTGGGTCCATGGCCGCAGCAAGGAAGTGCCTCCTTATTACGCGGAAAATAATGATTCCTCCACCTGACAACTGGGACCCACTGAACGGGCCACTGTATTTCGTGAAAAAAAAAAGTTTCCCCCTGAATGCTGGGACCCACCAGCTTCATCTTCATACGCAAGGAAGTGCGTCTGGGCAAAAAAAACGATTCGCCCCCTGACTGCTAGGACCCACCAGCTACACCTTCGCATGCAGGGAAGTGCATTCGGGCAAAAAAAACGATTCGCCCCCTAACTGCTGGGACCCACCGGCTACATCTTCGCACGCAAGGAAGTGCGTCCGGGCAAACAAAAAACGATTGCCCCCCCTGACTGCTGGGACCCACCAGCTACATCTTCGCAGGCAAGGAAGTGCCTGATAGTTGGGACCCACCTAGTCGAAGCGCACGTAGCATTGTCATTCTAGCCGCGAACGTGTACGTACATACTGGTCGATGTAGAGGCGCGCACGTGTCGTAGTAGAGGCGCACATGCAGCATGTACACGTACGTACAACAACCAGGGTGCAAGAAAGAAAATACAGCCACGTATGTGTACATACGGGCGGGGTCTCGAATGCCTACTCGTGCATACGTACGGCCAGGGCTCGTGTACATGGTTGGGTCGGAACGGAGAAACAGCGTCGTCGTCGTGTTCATGGGGAGGCAACGGAATGCTCGTGTTCATGGGGAGGCAACGGAATGCGTCATGTTCATCGGGAGGCAACGGAACGGGTGGGAGCCAACCGGCTGGGTCGGAACGGAATGCGTGGTCATGTTCATCGGGAGGGCTTGGATGGAACAGGCGATGGAAACGAGGCCTGGCGTACCGCACAACGGAGGAAACGGACCTCCTACGTTCCGAACGGGGTCCTGTTGATCGGGAGGGGTCTGGCGTACCGCAAAACGGAGGAAACGGACCTCCTACGGTCGAAACGGGGGTCCTGTTCATCGGGAGGGGTGTGGCGTACCGCAAAACGGATGAAACGGACCTCCTACGGTCGAAACGGGGGTCCTGTTCATCGGGAGGGGTGTGGCGTACTGCAAAACGGGACTCCACGGGATACTGTTCATCTCCACCGTCGACCTCCTCCAGCCTCCACGGGCTCCTGTTCTTCCAGCCTCCACTGCGCGCTACTCCACCAGGTACTGTTCAACCACCCCTCCACCGTCTACTGTTCATCCAGCCCTCCACACCACGGGGTCATGTTCAACCACCCCTCCACGGGCACCCCTCCACCATGTACTGTTCATCCAGCCCTCCACACCACGGGGTCCTATTCATCCACCCCTCCATGGGCACCCCTCCACCGTCTACTGTTCATCCAGCCCTCCACCACACCACGGTGTCCTGTTCATCCAACCCCCCCCCCCCCCCCCCCCCCCCCCCCGCAACGGTCACTTTCATCCCAGAGGCAGCATCGATCGGCTTCAGTTAGCAGCAGTAGCGAAGGAATCGCTCGATCGGGTTCAGTTAACAACCATCAATCGATCGCTCGGGTTCAGTAACGCGTAGCATGTAGTGCAATCGCTCGGGTTCAGTTAGAGTCCAACGCCTCGCTCGGGTTCAGTTAGAGCCAACGCCTCGCACACACGCGCGTACATGTACGAGAGAAATGCGCATCGCTCGGCCCCGACCTCCCACCGTAACCGGGAACTCCCCGAAATTTTCCTCCCCCTCGCTTTACCACGGTTTTTTCCGTCGTGGACGGCCCAAAGAATGTCATGCAGCTGCGTCTCCGGCCCGCCCAGGACGAAAAGCCCATTTTTTGTCATGATTTTTTGTCATAGAAGTAGGAGCCCACCACATCTATGATGATACCGGGTTTTGTCACAATTATCGTCATAGAAGTGTCATATGTATGACAGAGAAAAAATTCGTTCAGCCCAAAATGTCACGGATGTGTCTTCTTTTGTAGTGCCTCGAGGCGGCGTGGTCGATGGAGACGGCATGTTGGGGGTAGCCCCCAGTGGCTCCTCCTGCTGCTGTCCTCCTCCTGCGATCACGACGAAGTTAGCACCACGGATCGTACCCCCGACACGCGTTGACGATGGGCCAGTGATGAGCTTACGCTGGGGGCTGTGCCAGGGGCTGCTGTCCGGACTGCTCAACACCACCAGCGGTGTACTGGAACCGCCGAATACCTGGCCCTCTTCACCCTCTGGGCCAGTGTCTCCGCGTCCCTGCCAAGATGAAAATAAATCATGTTAAGTGGCATGGTTTGAGGGTACAGAGATGGCAGAAAGGGCCAAGATACTTACTCGTCCTAGACCTCCTCTTCTGCTGCCTTCCTCTTCCTCCTTGGGCTGAGGGATCTGAAGTCGAAGACGACATCCGTGTCAACATCTGCCAGAGGGGGGAAGAAGGTGGGATCTGAACGCGCTTGGATGAAGAAGAGGTAGTTGCTTTCTTCTTCGCCACCGCGGCCTTCACCAACTTCTTCGCCGTTGCGGCCCTTGTCTGGTGCATAGACCTCTCCTGGGTCTATTGCGGCTGCGCAGCCCTGTCGGGCCAGACTGGCTGGCCGGAGATGGCCCGCCATAGGACTCGCCCGCTCCACGTGGCCAGAGGGTCGACAGCCTCGACCTCCCCCTCCGACGACTCGTCGACCACGTCTTCGAGAAGAGGGGCCCCGGTGCCGGCGCTGGTGGCCTCCCAGTGGACTCCGCCCAATGAGCGAGCTCCCTCTCATCTTCGACTGCCACGGCTTTGTCCTCCACAACACCGGCGCTGCCGGCCTACTTGGCGAACTCCGCCTCCGCC